>NC_092335.1:346557500-346857500 GCF_046630445.1 Rutidosis leptorrhynchoides | reverse complement strand
GTATGTCATTACATTTACATGTTGCCTTACTTGCCCGTACTTGAACTTTAAATGCCCGAAACGTCTTTGTGACACCCGGAACTTGCACGAATAATATTTTCAAGTATTATTTACATTCATGATTAATTTTATTAATCATTTTAATTAACTAAGACTATTAGTTAATTACTTGGGCATTTAGTGGACTTACTTGTTACTTGCATACAACTTGGGCTTTATACATGTACATGGACTTATGAGAGCCCACCCTACTTATTAGTTGGACTTAATTAGCCCATTAAGACTTGCAAGTATCAAACTTAAGTGTAACTAGTTAGTTACATCCATTTAGAATCTTGTTACTTGCTATCCCCATGAACACCACCCTTTTACCCAACTTTTGTAAGCTTTTCCACCTAGTGACCAACAAACAACCCACCCACCCCCTTGGGAGCTGCAGGCCGTCGGCCTTGGGGTCTCCATAAGGTGGTTTTTGACTTCATTTCCTCATTACAACTCACTTGAAGTCTTCTCTCAAAACACACACACTTTACTTACAATTATCTTTCTCTTTTTCTCTCTCAAAGTTCTTTGTTCTTGCAAGTAAGTTTGAAGACTTTTTCTCCTCTTCCTTGCTTAACAAAACCGAACCCATGAGGCACCATAATCATCATCATGCTTTGTTGTTTTTAATCTTTGTTTACATGTGTTGATTACTAGTTATTTGTTACTTACTTTCTAGCTTTCAAGAACAAACTTACTAGTTTGATTTCTTCATCTTTATCTTGTTATAACAAGAACATTCAAGAACATAATCTATCTAGTTATGTTCTACATATTTTGTTTCAAAATATTAAAGTTCATAGTTGTATAAACTCTTTACTTGTAGTTCTTGAAGTAACTTTGAAGTTACTTCACTTAAAGATCAACTTGGGTTGAATCTTTAAAAGTAAGAGCAACTATGAATCATCTTCTTGTTTAGTTAGCTTTCTACTTTATTTATTTCAAAGATTATGAGTTCTTGTTGTTAAAATCATACTTGCAAGTCATGGAAGTAAACTTAAGGTTTACTTTACTTAAAGATCAACTTTGGTTGAATCTTTAAAGTATGAGCAACACTTGAACTAGCTACTTGTTTAATTAACTTGTTTCTTTACTTTATGCCTTTAAATTACTTGTTTGTTGGTTTGTTGGTCAAGAACTACAAGTTGGCCTTGATCTCATACTCTTGAACTTAAAAGTTAACTTATAAGTTTCAAGAACATAGAAGTGTAACTTACAAGTTACAACTTCAAATACTTTTGAAAGATCTAAGTTATCTAGCTTATGGTCTTCTTAAATTGTCATAAACAAAAGCTATAAAGCTTACATACACTTTACTAGTTGTTGATTTAAGTTTATAACTTGTTTTTACTTCTAAAGTTCATGTAAGTGTTGAAACTAAGCCTTGATGTAACCTTGGTTCATCAAACACTTACAACACTTGCACTTGAGTTATGATGGACAAACCTTGGTCAAAATGATGTTAACACATCAACGAGTTGTACACTTGAAGCTATACGCATCAAGAATGAGAACCGTGATGAACATCAAGCACCGAGACAACCGGAACTCTCCAAAACCCACTGTTCTGTCCAAAACCTACTGACCTGATGCTTCTGGAACAGACCAGTAGACCTGGGCTGTTCTAACCTTGATTTTTAGATAGAACTTTTCGAGTAGATAACTTTTAATATAGGACTCGTCTTAATCCGAGTTACGGTTTAGGATTTATGGCCCTCCGATCGTTACCATGTCCTTTAACGTTGTGCAGAAATTTCTGACCTACTCGCACTTAGACCGTCGCCACGGTCAAACCAAGACGAGTTTGCTTCTGTAAATTTTACCACACTTAAGGGACTCGTAGACGGAGCCATGACCACTGGGCTCACCTTAATTCAGTAAGGGTAGAGGCTGTGGTGACTGACCGAAGTCAGCCTTTGTTTTAAACGACTTTCATAAACGAGTCTTACTTGTTACCTTTTGTTTAATGATGATTGATGATGACCCTTATGACCTTAATTACGTACTTGTAAACCTTTTGAGACGACTTATTGACTTAGTGCTATTTGACTTAGGTTGAGGACGTTTGGACCGTTACTTGCACACCACTTTCCGACTACTACCTTACCATTACTACTAATCATTGTGAGTTATAGCATTCCCTTTTTACTTTAACTTATTTTGGGAACTGAGAATGCATGCGGATTTTATGTTTTACATACTAGGCACGAGTACTTAAACTTTATATATGTGTGGGTTATATAACGGCAGAAACATTCCCTTTAGCTCGGTAACGTTTAATCATTGGTTTTTGAACCGTGAACGCGAATCTTAGATATGGATCCATAGGGTTTGACATCCCCACTCGGGCTAGTAGCGCTAGCATTTAACGAGTGTTTAATACTTCGAGGTTATACGCACTTGCCAAGTGCACTTTAAGGGGGTACATTAAACGTTAAGTTAGTTACCGGGTGCCCACGGTTAAGCATATACTTTTACATACTTTTGAAACGCTCGTTGTAGCACTGAAATCTCGTGGCCTACTTACATTACTGTTATACTTAAACTATAGCTCACCAACCTTTGTGTTGACCTTTTTAAGCATGTATTTTCTCAGGTGCTTGAAGTCGCTTCCGCTATCTTACTAGTCGTGCTGTAGAACCCGCTGCCTAGAGTTGTTATCGCATGACTACTTATGTTGCATTCAAACTTTTTACTTATGAACTTATGTTATGTAACGAGCTTTATGGTCACGTACCCTTATTTAATGCTTCTACTTAGTGAAGCATACTTTTGATTTGTAAAACAATTGACGTACGTTATGACGTCACTTTTATTAATGAATGCAAACTCTGTTTTTAAAGCGCATATAGTACTTAACCTTGTAATGATCCTGTTGATGATGGTCCGTACATGATGATTTAGTACGGGGCGTCACATTTGGTATCAGAGCATTGGTTGTAGGGAATTAGGATGCATTAGTGAGTCTAAGACCGACCCGAGTAGGATTCACTAATAGGGCTAATCTACAACTTGTTGGTTTACTTGTTTCCGCTGAACTTACTGCATCCTGCTGCTTACTGTTACTGCTATATGCCGTATGCTACTACGTGATTTCACTACTGCATGCTATTACTTGCTTTCGATTGCATGCTAGTTTCGTACGATTACTGATATTGCCATGCTACTTATTGTTATACATGATTTAAACTGTTGGCCTATTATTTGCTTGCTTTATGACATACTGACATGGAAAATTTATTTTTCCTTGTTCAGATGTCGGACGTTCCACCTGCTGACATCCCGAGCGGCTCAGGCCCCGTTGTTCCACCCACTGCTGCACCTATTGCTGCTGCTGCTGCTGCCGACATTCCGGCCCCGACACCCACTGG
Source organism: Rutidosis leptorrhynchoides (assembly GCF_046630445.1). NCBI lineage: Eukaryota > Viridiplantae > Streptophyta > Magnoliopsida > Asterales > Asteraceae > Rutidosis > Rutidosis leptorrhynchoides. Next base: position 346,854,087 of record NC_092335.1, on the reverse strand, counting down.
CGACCCCGGCGCCTCTAGTTCTGGAGCTAGCTCTAGTGTGCCTATCCCGGCGTCTTCTTCCAGACCCCCGAGGCAACTGGCTCGCATTGGTGGCATGGAGATCCCCGCGGAGTTCGGGGAAGGTCCCTTCCGTAATCACTGGCGCACACCTTGCCGACGCACTGCCGACGGCCGCTTAGCCGTGATTACGCCAGGCCGACACCGACAGATGTTGGCCGCTTTCGGATATGTTGAGCCACCCGCGCCACCACCGCATGATTCAGACGACGGTTCTTCCACCGATGCTTCTTCAGACGACACCTCATCTGACGACTCCAGTGATGAGGAGGATCCCGCTGACCGACCGATTCAGGCACCTTCTACCCCGCCGAAGAAGCGGTATCGCTTCGCTGGCATAATTCCTGGTCGTACTGTCACTGACGCTTATGGTCGGCGTCGTAGGATCACTGCTCGTAAACGGCTGGTGCCGTACCCCGCCGACCCACAGATATTACCGTCTCCACCCAGAGCCGGACCATCCACTTCAGCACCACCGGCTCCACCTGCACCGCCAGCACCACCTGCCCCACCATCTTCCTCTAATGAGGAAATGAGGCGGGAGATTGAGATTCTCCAGACTCGAGTTACTGAGCTCGAGGAGCAGTTGACTCATGTTTTGGACATCTTGTACCCACCATCGCCGTAGGACTTAGTACTAGATTCTGTATTGTAATTTCTTTTGTAATTTCATATTTCACTTATGTAATGTACGAACTTATTGTAATGTATGAACTTATTATCATTAATGAATGGAATTTGTGTTGCTTACTTCTTGCGCAAGTGTTCTATTTACGTTATCATCTCATGGTTTTGTGGTACTTATATCTACTTGCGTTATTTAATCAACATGTGTTGTGCTGTTTTCATGTTGGTTGTTATATAATGTACTATTATTATTTGCATAATGGATTTTGACTTGAGTCAAAATGATTGTATAGAACATCATGGCCAACGGGAGATCTATCCCCACCGCGGCACAAATTGAGGAAATGATTAACGAGCGAGTCGCTGCTGCACTAGCTGAAAGACAACCCCAAGCTCCACCACCACCGCCTGTCAATCCACCTGTCGTTCGAGATGGGTGTACTTACAAGGAATTTCAAAGCTGCAAGCCACACTACTTCAATGGCACTGAGGGACCCGTCGGTCTCACCAGATGGTTCAAAAAGTTGGAATCGGTATTCAGGGTTAGCAATTGTTCTGAGGCTAACAAAGCGAAATTTGCATCTTGCACGCTGTCTGATGGCGCGCTCACATGGTGGAATACCATGGCCCAAGCGCAAGGAATTGATGAGGCGTATGCTACGCCTTGGGAAGAATTTAAATGTGCTATGATCGAGGAATACTGTCCGAGAACCGAGATTCAAAAGATGGAAATCGAATTTATGCAATTGAAAACCGTAGGGAACGACCTTAACAGCTACAACCGTAGGTTTTTGGAATTGGCTCTTATGTGTCCAACCATGGTCACCCCCGAATTTAAGCGTTTGGAGAAATACTTCTCGGCACTTCCTAAGTCCATCAAGGGTAATGTTACCTCATCCAAGCCACCAAGTGTTCCCGAAGCAATGCGCATGGCGCATACTCTCTTGAATCAAATCATCCTTGACGAGCCGGAGAAGGCTAAGTTTGAAACTGTTAGTGGTGAAAAGAGGAAATGGGACAACAACCACAACAACAACAGGGGTAGGAACTATGATCAAAACCCGGCAAAACGACATGAAGGGTTCAGGCAAAACAACAACATACACAACAACAACACCAACCCCAACAACAACAACCGCACCAATCCGAACTACAAAGGAACCTTACCACAATGCAATAGGTGCTACAAGCACCACACTGGGTATTGCAATGTTATCTGTGAGAAGTGCCAATGATCTGGACATGTTGGCAAGGATTGCAAGGTTACCACTTTGAATGTGAAGCCAAACCACAACAACAATGGGCCTAAGAAGTGTTATGAATGTGGAAAGACGGGCCATTTCAGAAACGAGTGTCCTAACAAGCGTAAGGATGGCGGACCACCACGTGCTAGAGCCTTCAATGTTAATGCAAGAGATGCACGCGACAACCCCGACTTGGTAACAGGTATATTCAAAATCAACAATCTTTTAGCTTCTGTCCTATTCGATACTGGTGCCGATAGGAGCTATGTGTGTAGACATTTTTGTGATAAGTTAGATTGGTCGTTAGTTCCTTTGAAGGAAAGTATGCTTGTCGAGGTCGCCAATGGAAAACTTGAAAAGGTTGACCATATTAGTCGTGGAGCTATTATCAACATAGCTGGTGCAGATTTCGAAATTGATTTGATACCTATCAAACTGGGAAGTTTTGACGTGATCGTCGGTATGGATTGGTTGAGCAAGATAAAGGCCGATGTTATCTGTGGAGATAAAGCACTTCGAATACCACAAGGAGATGGCGAACCACTGGTTATCTATGGAGAGAGATGTACCTCGAAGTTGAACCTCATTAGTTGCGTGAAAGCGCAAAAGATTATGAAGAAGGGACGCTTTGCTGTCCTAGCACATGTGAAAGCGGTAGAAACTGAGGTGAAGAACGTGAACGACGTTCGAATTGTGAACGAATTTTCTGATGTCTTCCCAGAGGAATTGCCTGGATTACCGCCGCAGAGAGCAGTAGAGTTTCAGATTGACTTAGTGCCAGGAGCTGCACCTGTAGCTCGCGCACCTTATAGACTCGCACCTTCCGAGATGCAAGAATTACAGAGTCAACTACAAGAGCTATTAGATCGAGGGTTTATCCAACCAAGCTTCTCGCCTTGGGGCGCACCTGTGTTGTTTGTAAAGAAGAAGGATGGATCCTTCCGTATGTGTATCGACTACCGTGAACTCAACAAATTGACTATCAAGAATCGATATCCTCTTCCACGAATTGATGATCTTTTTGATCAACTACAAGGATCGAGCGTTTATTCAAAGATCGATTTGCGATCCGGATATCACCAGCTGAGGGTGAAGGAAAGTGACGTGATGAAAACTGCATTCAGGACCCGTTATGGTCATTATGAGTTCCTCGTGATGCCATTCGGTTTGACAAATGCCCCTGCCGTGTTCATGGATCTCATGAATCGTGTCTGCAAGCCTTACTTGGATAAGTTTGTTATCGTCTTTATAGATGATATCCTCATCTACTCTAAGAGCGAAGAAGAACATGAGCAACACCTTCGGCTAGTGCTTGAACTCTTAAGACAAGAGCAACTTTACGCCAAATTCTCCAAGTGCGAATTTTTGGTTGAAGGAAGTACAGTTTTTGGGTCATGTTGTGAGCGACCAGGGTATCAAAGTTGATCCCGCCAAGATTGAAGCCATCAGCAAGTGGGAGACCCCCACTACTCCAACGCATATTCGCCAATTTCTAGGTCTCGCCGGTTATTATCGAAGGTTTATCGAAGGATTTTCTCTGATTGCGCGTCCTTTGACCGCACTGACTCACAAGGGCAAGAAGTTCATTTGGGAACCCACACACGAATCAGCATTCCAAACTTTGAAGAAGAAGTTAACCTCCGCACCTATCCTATCACTTCCTGAAGGCAGTGACGACTTTGTTGTTTATTGCGATGCATCGAAGAGTGGTGTTGGTTGTGTACTGATGCAACGATCAAAGGTTATTGCCTATGCCTCCCGCCAATTGAAGATTCACGAGCGGAACTACACTACACATGATCTTGAACTTGGAGTCGTTGTCTTTGCACTCAAATTGTGGAGACATTATTTGTATGGAACTAAGAGCACTATCTTCACCGATCACAAGAGTCTCCAGCACATCTTCGATCAGAAGCAATTGAATATGAGACAGCGTCGATGGATCGAGACGCTCAACGACTACGATTGTGAACTCCGTTATCACCCTGGCAAGGCCAATGTTGTAGCTTACGCTTTAAGCCGAAAGGAGAGGACGGCACCTCTTCGTGTTAGGGCTCTGAACATCACCATCCATTCGAACCTCAACAACCAGATCAGAGTAGCCCAAGTTGAGGCTCTCAAGGAGGAGAACATATCTCACGAGCATTTGAACATACTTGTCTCTCGATTCGAGGTTAGAGAGTCTGGACTCCGATGTTATGCCGGAAGAATTTGGGTACCTTACTATGGAGATCTACGAAGCCTGATACTTGATGAAGCACACAAATCGAGATATTCGATTCACCCCGGTGCAGGTAAGATGTACCACGACCTTAAAGAACAGTATTGGTGGCCGAATCTTAAGAAGGACGTTGCGACTTATGTTGGTAAGTGTTTGACTTGCTCGAAGGTTAAAGCCGAGCATCAGAGACCTTCTGGGTTACTTCAACAGCTGGAAATCCCACAATGGAAGTGGGAAAGGATCACAATGGATTTCATTACTAAGCTGCCGAAGACGGTGGGCGGATGCGATACTATTTGGGTTATTGTTGACCGCCTCACCAAATCTGCACACTTCCTAGCGATGAAGGAAACTGATACAATGGAAAGACTTGCTCAGCTGTACATCAAAGAGGTTGTATCTCGTCATGGTGTACCTTTATCAATCATCTCCGATCGCGATCCCCGTTTTGCTTCCAGATTTTGGCGTTCTTTGCAAGAAGCCATGGGAACTCGTCTTGACATGAGTACTGCTTATCATCCTCAGACTGACGGGCAAAGTGAACGAACGATTCAGACCTTGGAGGACATGCTGCGTGCATGTGTCATTGATTTTGGAAAGGCCTGGGAAAGGCATTTGCCACTCGCCGAATTCTCGTACAACAACAGTTATCACTAAAGCATTAATGCTGCACCTTTTGAAGCATTGTATGGTCGTAAGTGCCGATCTCCTATTTGTTGGGCCGAAGTAGGAGAAAAGTAAATCACCGGACCCGAGGTAGTTCACGAAACCACGGAGAAGATTGCTCAGATCCAAGCTAGACTTAAGACTGCCCGTGATCGCCAAAAGAGCTATGCCGATCTTAAACGAAAAGACTTTGAATTTAATGTTGGTGATCGTGTAATGTTGAAGGTTGCACCTTAGAAAGGTGTGATCCGTTTTGGAAAACGTGGAAAGTTGAACCCACGATACATTGGTCCATTCGAGATCTTGGAACGTGTTGGACCAGTTGCATACCGTTTGGATCTACCAGCACAATTGAGCTCAGTTCATCCTACCTTCCATGTGTCAAACTTGAAGAAGTGTCTTGCTGCACCCAAACTCATCATACCATTGGAAGAACTTACTATTGATGACAAACTCCACTTTGTGGAGGAACCTGTTGAGATTATGGATCGTGAGATCAAAACTTTGAAACGCAACAAGATTCCGATTGTACGAGTACGATGGAATGCCAAACGAGGACCTGAGTTTACTTGGGAACGAGAGGATCAAATGATGCGGAAATATCCTCATCTTTTCCCGACTCCTCCATCTACTTCAGCTTAAATTTCGGGACGAAATTTTCTTTAACAGGTGGGTAATGTAACGACCCTGGTTTTTCCAACGTTATTTATTAATAATTATTATTATTAATACGTGTGATTAAACGAATGTATGTCATTACATTTACATGTTGCCTTACTTGCCCGTACTTGAACTTTAAATGCCCGAAACGTCTTTGTGACACCCGGAACTTGCACGAATAATATTTTCAAGTATTATTTACATTCATGATTAATTTTATTAATCATTTTAATTAACTAAGACTATTAGTTAATTACTTGGGCATTTAGTGGACTTACTTGTTACTTGCATACAACTTGGGCTTTATACATGTACATGGACTTATGAGAGCCCACCCTACTTATTAGTTGGACTTAATTAGCCCATTAAGACTTGCAAGTATCAAACTTAAGTGTAACTAGTTAGTTACATCCATTTAGAATCTTGTTACTTGCTATCCCCATGAACACCACCCTTTTACCCAACTTTTGTAAGCTTTTCCACCTAGTGACCAACAAACAACCCACCCACCCCCTTGGGAGCTGCAGGCCGTCGGCCTTGGGGTCTCCATAAGGTGGTTTTTGACTTCATTTCCTCATTACAACTCACTTGAAGTCTTCTCTCAAAACACACACACTTTACTTACAATTATCTTTCTCTTTTTCTCTCTCAAAGTTCTTTGTTCTTGCAAGTAAGTTTGAAGACTTTTTCTCCTCTTCCTTGCTTAACAAAACCGAACCCATGAGGCACCATAATCATCATCATGCTTTGTTGTTTTTAATCTTTGTTTACATGTGTTGATTACTAGTTATTTGTTACTTACTTTCTAGCTTTCAAGAACAAACTTACTAGTTTGATTTCTTCATCTTTATCTTGTTATAACAAGAACATTCAAGAACATAATCTATCTAGTTATGTTCTACATATTTTGTTTCAAAATATTAAAGTTCATAGTTGTATAAACTCTTTACTTGTAGTTCTTGAAGTAACTTTGAAGTTACTTCACTTAAAGATCAACTTGGGTTGAATCTTTAAAAGTAAGAGCAACTATGAATCATCTTCTTGTTTAGTTAGCTTTCTACTTTATTTATTTCAAAGATTATGAGTTCTTGTTGTTAAAATCATACTTGCAAGTCATGGAAGTAAACTTAAGGTTTACTTTACTTAAAGATCAACTTTGGTTGAATCTTTAAAGTATGAGCAACACTTGAACTAGCTACTTGTTTAATTAACTTGTTTCTTTACTTTATGCATTTAAATTACTTGTTTGTTGGTTTGTTGGTCAAGAACTACAAGTTGGCCTTGATCTCATACTCTTGAACTTAAAAGTTAACTTATAAGTTTCAAGAACATAGAAGTGTAACTTACAAGTTACAACTTCAAATACTTTTGAAAGATCTAAGTTATCTAGCTTATGGTCTTCTTAAATTGTCATAAACAAAAGCTATAAAGCTTACATACACTTTACTAGTTGTTGATTTAAGTTTATAACTTGTTTTTACTTCTAAAGTTCATGTAAGTGTTGAAACTAAGCCTTGATGTAACCTTGGTTCATCAAACAATTACAACACTTGCACTTGAGTTATGATGGACAAACCTTGGTCAAAATGATGTTAACACATCAACGAGTTGTACACTTGAAGCTATACGCATCAAGAATGAGAACCGTGATGAACATCAAGCACCGAGACAACCGGAACTCTCCAAAACCCACTGTTCTGTCCAAAACCTACTGACCTGATGCTTCTGGAACAGACCAGTAGACCTGGGCTGTTCTAACCTTGATTTTTAGATAGAACTTTTCGAGTAGATAACTTTTCATATAGGACTCGTCTTAATCCGAGTTACGGTTTAGGATTTATGGCCCTCCGATCGTTACCATGTCCTTTAACGTTGTGCAGAAATTTCTGACCTACTCGCACTTAGACCGTCGCCACGGTCAAACCAAGACGAGTTTGCTTCTGTAAATTTTACCACACTTAAGGGACTCGTAGACGGAGCCATGACCACTGGGCTCACCTTAATTCAGTAAGGGTAGAGGCTGTGGTGACTGACCGAAGTCAGCCTTTGTTTTAAACGACTTTCATAAACGAGTCTTACTTGTTACCTTTTGTTTAATGATGATTGATGATGACCCTTATGACCTTAATTACGTACTTGTAAACCTTTTGAGATGACTTATTGACTTAGTGCTATTTGACTTAGGTTGAGGACGTTTGGACCGTTACTTGCACACCACTTTCCGACTACTACCTTACCATTACTACTAATCATTGTGAGTTATAGCATTCCCTTTTTACTTTAACTTATTTTGGGAACTGAGAATGCATGCGGATTTTATGTTTTACATACTAGGCACGAGTACTTAAACTTTATATATGTGTGGGTTATATAACGGCAGAAACATTCCCTTTAGCTCGGTAACGTTTAATCATTGGTTTTTGAACCGTGAACGCGAATCTTAGATATGGATCCATAGGGTTTGATATCCCCACTCGGGCTAGTAGCGCTAGCATTTAACGAGTGTTTAATACTTCGAGGTTATACGCACTTGCCAAGTGCACTTTAAGGGGGTACATTAAACGTTAAGTTAGTTACCGGGTGCCCACGGTTAAGCATATACTTTTACATACTTTTGAAACGCTCGTTGTAGCACTGAAATCTCGTGGCCTACTTACATTACTGTTATACTTAAACTATAGCTCACCAACCTTTGTGTTGACCTTTTTAAGCATGTATTTTCTCAGGTGCTTGAAGTCGCTTCCGCTATCTTACTAGTCGTGCTGTAGAACCCGCTGCCTAGAGTTGTTATCGCATGACTACTTATGTAGCATTCAAACTTTTTACTTATGAACTTATGTTATGTAACGAGCTTTATGGTCACGTACCCTTATTTAATGCTTCTACTTAGTGAAGCATACTTTTGATTTGTAAAACAATTGACGTACGTTATGACGTCACTTTTATTAATGAATGCAAACTCTGTTTTTAAAGCGCATATAGTACTTAACCTTGTAATGATCCTGTTGATGATGGTCCGTACATGATGATTTAGTACGGGGCGTCACACCCGGAATGATGGGGGATATTCTATATGCATCTTGTTAAGGTCGGTTACCAGGTGTTCACCATATGAATGAATTTTTATCTCTATGCAGTTTGCAAAATGCCTGATATGAGATTATGTTTATGAGAAATGAAAATGAAAATGAATATCTTGTGGTCTATTAAAATGATGAAAATGATCGATTATGATAAACTAATGAACTCACCAACCTTTTGGTTGACACTTGAAAGCATGTTTATTCTCAGGTACGAAAGAAATCTTCCGCTGTGCATTTGCTCATTTTAGAGATATTACTTGGAGTCATTCATGACATATTTCAAAAGACGTTGCATTCGAGTCGTTGAGTTCATCAAGAATATTATTAAGTCGTTTATAGTTGGATATATTATGAAATGGTATGCATGCCTGTCAACTTTCGATGAAATGAAAGTTTGTCTTTTAAAAACGAATGCAATGTTTGTAAAATGTATCATATAGAGGTCAAATACCTCGCGATGTAACCAAATGTAATGTATTCGTCCAAATGGATTAGGACGGGTCGTCTCAGTTGGTATCAGAGTGGTGGTCTTAGTGAACCAGGTCTTGCATTAGTGTGTCTAACTGATAGTTGTTTAGATGCATTAGTAAGTCTGGACTTCGACTGTGTCTGCATGTCAAATGTTTTGCTTATCATTTCTAGTCGTAAATCAACTGCTTATCATCCTTAAAGTCTAGACACATCTTACTGCATGTAATGCATCGATAGTGTATAGACAAAATTCATATCTTAGCGTATCTATTACTGTAGACTTTTCCTGACAGCTTCCATAGATTCCTCCGTAACTTATGGGATTTTAGTATTATATATGCATATGTAAATCATGTATTGTAGGGTACTAATCTACATCCTATAATCTATTTCATATCAAAAATCTTTCATCTGATCGTACGAGATAGATCCATCAACCAGTTCGAATTCCTCGGATTTTGACATGGAGTCCCACTCAAGCTCCGAAAGCAGTGTGACCAGAATGGACCAACCAATCAGCTATCATCTATTCTAGATGAATTGGGGATGGGTTCGTAGTCTACTTAATCATTGGAGACAAGAAGAAGGTGATCCTTTCCACCCACCTTATTGCCCTCTCAACAAGGAACCTGAAGCACTTACCGGCGAACATATCTGAAACACCATTTTCAGCCTCATTTCCAGAGTATCTCATCACGATTATATACTATACCAAATTCTAGATCTTATTTATCTGCTTGTCCGAACCGACAATCACCCAGGTGTAATAGAAGAAGTCAACGAGCTTCGCGCCCGGGTAGTAGTTTTGGAGAATATGGTGCAAAACGTACCAGCTTCAGCAACAGGACCAGCAACATCAGTACCATCAATAATCCATGCCTCAACATCTCATTCTGTACCTCGAGTATAATCATCATTCTACGTATCGTTCTACATCAATTATCTTCATTCTTCATGGCAATTATGTAATCTCTAATATTTTAGAGATTATGTATTCTAGTTCTAACGAAAAATCAAATGAGATTAATATCATATTAACTCATAAATCCATGATTACATCTGAAGAAAATATACATGTATATATGTTTTCATAAAGATTGTAATTAAAAATTCTTTTGTACAAACTGTTAATGGTGAAAATATTTTAACGGGTAGGTAATACCCGAGGAATATTTAAATTTCACATTAATCAGTTACACGGTACATTCTGCGAATCTGATTCAACAGTCATTCACTATCCTACTTACAACCACCGATATACGTATCCGTTCACCGCAGAATAACCATTTTCATCCAATTTCATATTTGGATTTTGATTTACCAGAATCCAACAAGTGGCATAATGAAGAAAACATTGGACAAAATAAAATTTGTTAGAAACAAACAAATTAACTATGAGAAATTTTGTTAAGAATCCACGCTAACTATTCCTAGCTAACTGATTACATTTCATTTATCGCAATTTAATTATCGCATATATTCTCGCAATTTTATTTATCGTCATTTAATTTCTGTTATTTATTTTACGCACTTTAAATATCGGGACACGTATACAAGGTTTTGACATATCATATCGACGCATCTATATATATATTATTTGGAATAACCATAGATAATCTTTATGCAGTAATGGTCGAGTTAGCTATACAGGGTTGAGGTTTATTCTATAATAATATATATAATTTGAGTTGTGATCGAGTCTGAGACATGTACACGGGTCACGATACATATTAATTAATTCGAATATTATATATTAAATTATTGAACTGCTAACTGTGGACAATCAACTATGGACTACCAACATTGGACAATTAAAATGAATTAAAATATTTACTATAACATATGAAACTAAACAATTCTTCAAGTTTGCCACTTGATTTCATCTTAAACCTCATTTGTATATTGACGATTCAAATCTACGTTCAAACCTTTCATGATTCTTGAAAACACCTCAATCGAGTGGATGAACCAACCGCACTTCATCTACGGAAGGAAAGATTTATGCATATAGTTATGCACCTGAAAAACTCTCGGAACCTGAGTAAACGTTTAACACGTATCTGTACTAACTCATTTGGCGTTGTTATTACCAAAAAAAACTTTGCAATTCCTTTCCAAATTAGCCAATTTTGTCACAGCTTCAGCAAACCAACTTTGACTTTCATTCGAATTACCTTTATTATAACTTTGATATATAAGTTTGCCCTTCGTCATCGTTACCGAAGAACCATTTATATCCCACCACCTTACCAGTAAAATTACCAATAACTTCATTGATCTTTGACTTTTTGAAAGGTTATTATATTCATTGAAACCCTATTATCTACTCATCTGTATCTGATAACAAGAGTTGCTATACCAAATACCGAGAATTAGCAATCAGTATTTAGAATCTCGCAGCATTTCTACGTCAATAGTTATATGTATACATATAACATCTATCTCCTGGGTTTACGAACTTCAATTCTGAATTTCTAAAAATGCGCTTTAGCCTATGAATCAGTTTTCTGAATTTTGAAAAAAGCTGAATGAAGCATCACAAACTGTAAGCGACCTTAACAGCCAGACGTTTAAGGATAAAGAATAGTATGTTGGAAAAGCTCAGAAAAGTTGAAACTGGAAAACGGATTGAGCTAACCACGAAGGAGACTAAGGACAAATACAAGGTCCATACCCTATATCCAAAGAATCCAGATAATTCTGGATCCGTTGAAATCTTTAGAGAATATCTTGCTCCGAAGTCATGTTAAAATCTTGCCGAAAATTTTTCTTCATCAACCTTCGAACTTAGAAATTCCAAAATATCATCATAAATATCTTCGATATTTCTGAAGATATTTTCATAAATATTCTCATCCGAAATTATTTATCTCTTCGTGCTATCTATATTACATCATAAATACTTTAGTTTCTAAATTTCTTAAAAATTCGAGTTTGAATTATGAATGATTTTGAAGTAGTGTTGGAAATTGATGCATGAGTTAGTATAATATAATGATACTTGATCAACGTGATTATATTACAGTAAGTCATGCTGAGTTTCTAATGGGACGTGATGATTCACAGATCATAACGTCATCATGTGCCATGTTACATAACTCTTTCATTCTGCTTAACTGCTAAACATATCAAGAAAGTATATTTTTGATAGTTCTATTCTCAGTGATTCTGATAATTTGACAAATCAAATCGTGCTACTACCTTTCCTTTCTACCTTGTATATTATGATAATTCGAAACACCATACCTACGAATTCTGGACCGTTACTCGCTTTACTAGAGGTCAAGAAGGGAATAAAAAGGCAAAGAACTTCAAAATATAAGAGAAAATATAAAGCCCGATAACAACACATAAACTACAAACCGTGTATATCAATGTTTATCGCAACATAAAGACACGGGAGAATTAGAAACACTATAACCCTAAGGGCGAAGTAGAAGAAAACAGATTCTTCCAGTGGAAGTTGGAAAAGGAGAATGATTGTTGCGATAGTAAGGATAAGAACAAGGATCAGAACTGGATTAAGCATTTTCACGATCTTTTGAATTTGGGAATTGAGTATGAGAGTGGTAAAAGTAATGGAACGAAAGAAGTGTATTTATAGTGAAATAACCGATAAAGAAATCAAGGCATATTTCTGCATTTAATTAGAGAGATCCTAATTTTCTTAATCTCGAGGAAATCATATCTTATTCAGATTTCAAAGATTTTCTTCAAATCCCTTGAATTCCGGAAATCAATCGTGACCACGTTACTGGTTAAGACGAACATACATTTATGTATTTCATTCTTTTGTAATAACTTCACTCGTACGCTTCGAATAACTGAATTGTTTTATCTACACTATTAGTGGTGATAAAACTCTAATTTAGCAACTCATATTCGTCATGAAAATATTTTTATTGTTAACTATGAGAACCACACTCAAATTTCGGGACGGAATTTCTTTAACGGGTAGGTACTGTGACGACCCGGAAATTTCCGACTAAATTTAAACTTAAACTTTATATGATTCCGACACGATAAGCAAAGTCTGTAATGTTGAGTCTCAAAATTTGTGAACTGTTTACATGAAACCATTTGACTTTTGACTATTCTCGACGATTCACGAACATCGATGTATAAATAAATATGTAAATATATATATGAAATCTATACATATGTAATATTGTAATAAATATAAATATAATTAATAAATTTTAAAGCTTCAACAAAATTATATAATTGGTTGATATTATAATAAAATGTAGTATATTAAACTTAATTACAAGTTTGAATATAACAATTATATTAATACTATTATCATTACTAGAATTATTATTAAGGAACAATATCAATAATATTATTAAATAGATTGTTATTATTGCTAGTATATATATTGTAATGTATAAATATTGAATATTAGATACATGTTATTATAAATATAAATATTAGATATTACATAACTAATAAATGGTAATAGTAAATGTAAATTAAACATATAGTTGTTATATTAATAATATTATTATTACTTTCATTATCATTATCATTATCAATATTGATATTAATATTAAAATCAGTAATATTATTATTTTCAATATATATAACATAGATATGAAGTTTGATATATAAATTATTATTGTATTATTGTTACTAATATTATTATAATAATTAATAATATTAGTATTATGATAATTATTACTATTATTATAATTGTTACTTTTAAATTTATTATTATTAGTATTAATAGTTATTATTTTTATCTTTATTCTTATTATTATTATTATACTCATTATTATTATTAATATTAATTGTATTATTATTAGAAATATTATTATTGTTATTATATTTATTTTTATTTAATTATTAAAAATTTCAATAGCAGATCAATTATCAGAGTTTGTTTCCCATCACTTTCATGTGTATTTTTTTTTCTTCTTCTTTATGTACGATCGATCTGTGATAGATTTTGTTTGCTACTAAAATTGTTCGAGTATTAAATTCCTCAACTCACTCTATATACTACATATCTCAAATTCATGAATTAAACTAAAAAAAAAAAATCCAAGAATAAAAGCATCGGTTCCTCTGCATTTTTACTTTTTGACTAAAATTCGATTTCGAACCAATCTTCAAAATCTTTAAATGCAGATGTCTTAGGAATCATCCATTTAATCTCTGTGTAAATTCTCAACTCTTAATTTCTTAAATTAAGTAAGAATTTCGAAGTCAAAGTTTTTGATTTAAAAAGTCAAACATGTGTTCATCACGAAATTTGAAATCGTTTCGATGTTTTTAGTTAAATTGATGATTAAGGAAGATTATATGAATGATTTGAAGGGTAGTTTGTGTTGAAATCTTTGTCCAAAACGATCTCAAATTAGTAATCAATTTTTTTTCCCATTATTCTCGTCGCAGCAGCAAGCTGCTCTTAATATTTTTTTTTATTTTTTATCAACATAAACCTTTGATATTAAATTGTTATCGTTATTCTGAAGTGTTAAAATATTCGCTTTATGATTGGTATTGGTATGTTGATCGTGATTTGGTTACTGGGTGATTAAAGTTGAAGGAGAAGAAGAACACACTGAATAGTACGGGTTATATTGGGTTCATTAGGAAATAAAAACAGAAAGACACGTTAGCTCAACTTGTTAGTGTGATTGAGTGTGAGCGGGAGGTCCCGGGTTCGAGCCCGGTCTTGAGCAATTCTTTTTAGGACGGATTTAAAAGGGTATACCTTGTTATTTCTTTTACTTCTATTATTATTATTGTTATTATTATTATTGTTATTGTGATTATTATTAGTAATATACTTATTATTATTGATATTACTACTAATACAAGATTATAGATCATTTATTATTATTGTTAATATAAAGGTTATAATTATTATTAAGTATCATAAAGGTATGGATTAAAAACTATGGTTGACATTATGATCATGTGTATGTTAAGTATGATATAAAATAAAAATAGATATAATTTATGTTAAGATATATCAAGATAAAAATGATTACAATTACGAACATGAATATAGTTAAAGTAAATACAATCGAGAAGTATAATTAAAAGTACGTTTATAAGTAAGAGGCTTATATATATAATTAAGTCACGATTAAATAAAATTATCATTTTTCTAAAAACTATCATTGTCATTTAAAAAAATATCATTTTTTTATTATTATAATTATTATATTCTACAAACAATAGATATTCATATAAAAATGTATATTTATATCATAAGTATACTAATATTAGATTTTTAATATATTAACTAATATAAAATTAGTTATATTAATATAACATTTACTAAAGTATTATAATTATTACCATATGTTATATTATTTTAATATTTTATTTTAATTAGCAAACAAATGATATATAAATATATTTAATACATATAACATAACAAAATTTATATTTTTATATACAAAATCAATATAGGAAACATATACATATTACTAATATAAATATGATATAACTAATAAATTCACATATATATAATTGTTCGATTGCAAATATGTGTATTAATATATATACAAATGATATAGGTTCGTGAATCCAAGGCCAACCCTGCATTGTTCAGTTTCGTCGTATGAATATTTTTACTACAAAATATTGGATTGTGAGTGAAAGGACCCGTTCATATACATTATAAACGATTCACAATAGTTGATTTCATCGCGAGGTATTTGACCTCTATATGATACATTTTACAAACATTGCATTCGCTTCTAAAAGACAAACTTTCTTTACAACGAAAGTTGACGGCATGCATACCATTTCATAATACATCCAACTATAATTGACTTAATAATAATCTTGATGAATTTCACCGACTCGAATGCAACGTCTTTCAAAATATGCCATGAATGACTCCAAGTAATATCTCTAAAGTGAGCAAATACACAGCGGAAGATTTCTTTAACACCTGAGAATAAACATGCTTTAAAGTGTCAACCAAAAGGTTGGTGAGTTCATTAGTTTATCATAATCATTCATTTCTATTATTTTAATAGACCACAAGAATTTCATTTCCAGTTCTCATAAATATACGTCCCATGCATAGAGACAAAAATCGTTCATATGGCGAACACCTGGTAACCGACATTAACAAGATGCATATAAGAATATCCCCTATCATTCCGGGAAATCCTTCGGACATGATAAAAAAACTCGAAGTACTAAAGCATCCGGTACTTTGGATGGGGTTCGTTAGTCCCAATAGATCTATCTTTAGGATTCGCGTCAATTAGTAGATCAGTTTACTAATTCTTAGGTTACCAAGCAAGAGGGGCATATTCGGCTTCGATCATTCACCCATATAATGTAGTTTCAATTACTTGTGTCTATTTCGTAAAACATTTATAAAAATTCGCATGTATTCTCAGCCCAAAAATATAAAGGGTAAAAAGGCAAATGTAACTCACCATACTGTATTTCGTAGTAAAAATACATATAACATCATTGAACAAGTGCAAGGTTGGCCTCGGATTCACGAACCTAAATTAATTATATATATTTATATGTTGGTCAATATTTGTCTAACAAATTAGGTCAAGTCATCATGTATCACAATCCTAAGGCTCGAGAATAATATGTAAAGGTCAACAAAAGTCAATTTGACTCAAAATAATTTCCAAAATCTATACATGATTAATATATAGTTTAAATATCGTTGTTTTATATTTTTAAATATTTTTAAAAGATTTATTAGAGTAAATAATATAATTCATTTATTAATAAATAAAATTTTATATTAAAATTTATATAATAAAATATACTTTTATATATATTAAGTAATAAAATTTATAGAGTTCATTTAATATCATAAAGATAATATGATAGGTATTATTAAAGTAATTTTATTACACGTAGTAAAATATGTTTGTATCACATATTTATTTGATAAAATAATATCTATAATAATAGTAGGTAAAAGTTATATTATTTTGTAATAATAATTATTATTATTCTATTAATAAAAATATCCATATTTATAATTACTAAAAATGACATTATGATAAAATGATAATTCTAATTCTGATAACTTTAATATTTACGATACTTTTTAATATTAACTTTAAAATAATAATTCTATTTAAAATGATAATAATAATGATATTTTATAATAACAATGACATTTCTATTAAAATGATAATTTTTGTTAAAATGATAGTTTTTAATACTAACGATACTTTTAATAATAATAGTAATGATAAAAATAATAAGAACGATAATTTTATCTAAATCAATATCTTATAATATTTTAATTTCATCATGATACTCATACTCATTATTTCCTAATCGTTTCGTTTAATAGTTTTTAATCGTCTTTTATATCGTGTTCATAATAATGATAATAATAGTAATCAAAATAATTAGGTGTTACTAATATTAGTTTTAATTACAATAATACTAATAATGATAATTACTATGATATTATTAACGTTAATACTAATAACTATTTTAATGATAATAATTAATAATAATAATAATAATAACAATAACAATAACTATTTTTAAATAATGATATATATATATTAATAATGATAATAATAATAATAATAATAATAATAATAATAATAATAATAATAATAATAATAATTAGATAATAATAATACTAATTATAACTTTAACGATAATAACGATAGTAATAATAATAAAAATAACAATTTTTAATGATAATTCCTTTTATTGATAATGATAATAGTAATAATAATATAAAACTAGAACGACGATAATAACAATGATAATAATAATCATTTTTAATAATAATACAAAAATTCAATTGACTATAACTTCAAAACCGTTCATCGAAACCATTCGATATCTAAATGAAAAGTTCTTAATTTTTCGTTAGCTTTCCAACGACATGCATATCTTATACCTTATCTCAACCGCATACGTAACTAATTCATGATTCAACATATCCTATCTAATGGCAATATCAAAAGTACAAGCATGCATAATCCTATATTCTCGAGCACTAGTCAGGGATACACTACTAATATATAAAAATTAAATTATGAGTACTCACATATCAATATTGAGATTCAATATTGCAGGAAAAGTACGTAGACGCAACGGAGATGATAAACACTAGTTTGACTTACGAGCAATACTCCTGAACCATACCCATAATCTCCATAGCTATAACCCATAATTTCCTTAGCTCTATCCCGCTCGAAAAACAATTTCGAAATCACTCGGACAGCACTCTGTCGTAATATTTTATGTATACTAATAATATCTTGACATAATACGGAGTAAATATATATATGTAAATCGATTGAGAGAGTTTAGAGAAAAATATTTTCAAGTTTCTATGAAATAATGAAACCTATTGAATTCTATTTATAATTGATTTTTGAATTATTAAAGTGAATTATTAAAGTATAAATTATTAAAGTGAATTAATAAAGTGAATTATTAAAGTATGAATTATTAAAGTTAAAGTAAAGTAAAAATAAAGTAAAGTTAAAGTTTAAGTATAGTAAAAGTATAAAACTATGTACGTATAATACGCGTATAAATATATATAATATTAATTTAAATCGTTATATATATTTAATATAAATATCGTTATCTTTATCATACTGGTAAAGTAATGAGTTGTCAAAAGTGGTTCTAGATATTTATATATGTTTTAATAATAATGTTCTTTTTAAACTGAAAATGTTTTTGTACGTTTGAAACTAAATCAAATAAATATGATAATTTTGTTTTCCAAAACTAAATATATTTAAGAATTATTTTGTTTAAAGGTTAAAATAATGGAAATCATTATATCATAAAACGTTTTAGAAAAGTAGAATCATATATATTCATAATAGGTTTCAAGTTTTTAAATTACAGTCTGTTGGTGAAGAATGCGATAAAGTTCAAAGGTTAAATAAACGTATGAAATCATCTTAATGAAAAATGTCGAGTTACTTAACTTGTCGATATCCAACATCTAAGTTATTTACACTCCACGTTCTTACTTATAAATCACTTTACCATTTTCCGAATGTTGTCAAAAAGAATAGATTTCTTAAATCACACTGGACCTCATAACATAGACCCGTAATCATATCACAATATATCTGATAAATCAGTCATTTGATATTATCTTCTAATTCCGTTGATAACTATTAGAATATATTTTGAAACAAATAAGTTTATATAAAGTATTATACGCCTAATACTTTGTTAATGTTTTCAAGTTATAATATATACACATATACATATATAATCATGTTCGTTCAATTTAATGGTTCGTGAATCGTTAGAACTTGGTCGAGGTTTAAATGAATGTATGGACACAGTTTAAAATTTTTGAGATTCAACTTAACAAACTTTGCTTATCGTGTCAGAATAATATAAAGATAAAGTTTAAATTTGGTTGGAAATTTCCGGGTTGTCACAGTACCTACCCGTTAAAGAAATTTCGTCCCGAAATTTGAATGGGATGGTCATGGCTGACAATAAGTATGTTTTCATGACGTACACGAGTTGAAAATTAGAGTTTTATTATCATCAAGTAATATAGATAAAGCAATTTGATTTTTGTGAAGAGTATGAGTGAAGTTATCACAAAAGAATGAGATGAGTAAATGCACGTTCTTTTTAACCAATGACATAGTCACGGTTGATTTCTGGAATTCAAGGAATTTAGAGAAAATCTTCGTAATAAGATTTGGTTCTTTGGTAATTAAGGAAGTTAGGATCCGCTTGATTAAATGCGATAATCTGTTTTGATTGCTCTGTCGGATATTTTACTATATATCCACCCCCTTCGTTTCCTTATTTCCACAACTCACACCTTTTATTCTTTCTCCCTCAATTCATACTTTATAGCATTCGCTAATATGCTCCATCCAGTTCTGATTCTTGATATACTCCTAACTTTCATATCTGTCATTCTTCTTTTTCATTTGTCGCCGGAAGAATCTATTTACTTCTACTATACTCTTGGTTTTATAGTGTTTTTAGTTCTCCCGTGTCTTTATATTGCTATATGCATCGATATATATGGTTTGTAATTTCTGGGTTGTTGTTGAGTTTTATATCTTCCCTTATATTTAGATGTCCTTGCTTCTGTCTTCTATAATCATTGTCATCTCCAATTAATGCTCTCTTTTATTTGCTGCGATTTATATCCCAATTTCTGTTTAGGAGTTTTGTCCTTTCGTTTCTTCTTCTTGCGAGTAAGTACCGCTTATAATGGTTCATAATTCGCAGATAAAAATTTCGGAATAAACATTGTTAATGTTCTAAGAAGGAAATCGTAATGGCACGATCTTGACTTGTCAAATTATCAGAATACCTCGAAAAAGATCGAATCATCAAGAAAATATTTTCTTGATATTTTTAGAGATTAAGTAGAATACATGAGTCGTATAACATGGCACATGATGATGTTATGATCTGTGAATCATCATGTTCCATTTAAAAACTCAACATGATTTACTGTAATATAATCACGTTGATCAAGTGTCATTATATTATACTAACTCATGCTTCAGCTCCAAACACTACTTCAAAAGTATTCCTATTTTAAACTCGAATGTTTCAGAATTTAGAAACAAAAATAGTTTCTTGTATGATGTAATACAGATAGCGCGAAGAGGTAAATGATTTTAGATAAGAATAATTATGAAAATATCTTCAGAAATATGGAGGATATTTATAATGAAAGATACGATAATATCTTAGAATTTCTAATATCAGAGGATGATGAAGAATATTATCCGCAGGGGTTTAGAGTCAGGAGTAAGGTATTCATTAATGACTTCAGCAGGTACTGAATCATTTGGATTCTTTGAAGTCAGGTTTAGTCTTTGTGATTTGTCCACAGCCTCCTTCATACTTTTCTCAATCCGGTTTCCAGTTCCAAGACTTCTCTTTTTCTGCGCTTTGCCAGTACATTTATTTATTATCATCAAACTTTTACTGTTAAAGTCGTTTATAGTTTTTGCTGCTTCATCAGCATTTTTCCATTTTCGGACAACCAATTCGTAGTTCGGAGTATTTTTCAGAAACTTCACATTCAAATTAAGTCCAGAAGATAGACGTTATATATACACATATAACTGTTGGTGTAGACATACTGCGAGATTTCAAAATACTGATTGCTAATTCCCAATGATTCGTATGGTAATTCTCGTTACAAGATGCGAATGATTAAATGATGGGGTTTCGGTAAATATAATGATTCTTCAGAAGGTCAAAGATCAGTGAAGTTATGAATAAGTTTATTGCTAATGTGGTGGAAGATGAAAGGTTCTCTGGTAACAAAAGGGTAATCATATATATCAAGATTATGATAAGACTAATCCGAATGAAAAATCGCAGTTGTCTTCCTGGAGCTGTGATAGAATTTGCTACTTTGAAAAGGAATTGCAAAGTTATTTTTGCTAATAAATGCCAAAGGATCTGACACAGATATGTGTTGAATTATGACTTTGGTTTCGAGAGCTTTTAAGTACATAACTGTGGGTAATATGTGGTTGGATCATCATCTAGATTGCTCATTATTTGAAATGTCTTCAGAAATTTTTCGAAGGGCTTGAACACAGATTGTAATCGTTAATATACATTTGATGTTCTAACACAGTTTTGAAGTCAAAGTATAGCTCTGAAAGATGTAGGAATCTAAAAGTGATGGTACCGGTTATATCACGAATTGAATTCTGAGGTTTCAAAATCAGAATATGTAATTGAGTTTGAATGAGTATGGTTGTTTTGATTTCTATAAAAGAATGTATATTATTATGAAAGTAGGAAGTATAGTTGATAATTTGCTTAATCAGATTCGAAGAATGTAAAATATTAATTGTGAATTTATATATCTATCGGGTATTACCTACCTGTTAAAAAAAATTTCACAATTAATATTTTGTACAAAAAAAATTTTATTACAGTCTTTATGAAAATATATATGTATATATTCTCTTCAAATGTAACATATATTTTAATGAGTTAATACTAAATTAAACTCATTCGATATACGGTTGGAACTAGAATTGAATAATCCCTTAAAGGCTTTAGAGATTACATAAGTATTTCTTCAATAATATTGAAATTATGAATCAATACTTCGTTATTTGTTGAAGCGTGATGTTGGTTTTTGTTAAATTCTTGTGAACTTCGCAAAGTACGAATGATGTTATCTGAAAAGTTTCGGGTACATCGATGATGAAAGTGTAAAATCAAATATATACATGATTTATTATGAATTGGAATTTGTTGAATTGAGACAGAGATTGTAGTTAACGATGGTTAAGTTGCGGCGAAGGACGTACATTATTGCATATTTGTAATATGAATTAACCGAGTAGTTAAGATTCACACACAATAGCTTAGCACGGAAAGATTTATTTTTATTTTAAAATATATATATATATATATATATATATATATATATATATATATATATATATATATATATATATATATATATATATATATATATATATATATATATATATATATATATATATATAATTTCTTCAGAGGGAATGAGTTAACTCGTTGATAAAATATACGCGTTATTGATTCGTAATGATGTCCACAGTGATTCTTAAACTGACAGAGTTTGTGATGTTATAGGTGTTTCTAATTCTGATGCTGACTGCACTGACGATGCTGGTGATGCTGACGGTACTGTTGATGCTGTTGGTAAAAAAAGTTTGCTTATTAACCACACACCATTTTTTTCAGGGTTTCTACTCTTCCTTCTATCATTTTAGTTCGCTTAACTGATTTATGATTAGGGCTAGATTAGATAATCTCTAAGACTTTAGAGATTACATAATCGCCGCGGAATGTTTCTCCAATGAAGTTATGAATTAATACTTCGTCAGTTATTGTTGTTGGTACTCCTTGGTATCTATGGTGCATATGACGTTGATGCTCGTGGGACAGATTGTGAAGTTTAGGTTTACGACGCGGTTGTGGTTGGAGGTGGTAATGGTACTATTCGCATTGATGATGGTGGTACTGGTTATGCTGCTGGTGCTGCTGCTGGTGTTTGTAATCTTTGCACCATATTCTCCAAAACCACTACCCGAGCGCGAAGCTCGTTGACTTCTTCTATTACACTGGGGTGATTGTCGGTTCGGACGAGCGGATAAATAAAATCTAGAATTTGATGTAGTATATAATCGTGACGAGATACTCTG
Organism: Rutidosis leptorrhynchoides; assembly: GCF_046630445.1. Taxonomy (NCBI): domain Eukaryota; kingdom Viridiplantae; phylum Streptophyta; class Magnoliopsida; order Asterales; family Asteraceae; genus Rutidosis; species Rutidosis leptorrhynchoides. The sequence continues at coordinate 346,830,908 of NC_092335.1, read as the reverse complement.
GAAATGAGAGAGAAAATGGTGTTTCGACTTGGTTCGCCGGTAAGTGCTTCAGGTTCTTCGTCAAAAGGGCAATGGGGTGGATGGAAGGGATCACCTTCTTCTTGTCTCCAATGATTGATGAGGCTACGAACCCATCTCTAATTCATCCAGAATAGATGATGGCTGATTGGTTGATCCATTCCGGTCACACTGCTTTCAGAGCTGGAATGGGATTCCATTTCGGAATTCGAGGAACTTGAATTAATGATGAATTCCATTTCATACGATTGAATAAGGATATTTCGATATGTAATGATTTTCGGTTATCGGATGGTATTCTAATTACATAGAATATCCATAGATATAGAACCAAAGATTTCGTAGCTTACGGAGGAATTTGCGGGATATGTCAGATAAAGTTTAAAGTAACAGATACGATAAGATATGATTTAGCAGATACGCTAAGATATGAATTTTGTCTATACACTATTCATGCAATTAATGTAGCAAGATGTATCTAGACTAGTAATGATAAGCAGGTAATTTCCTAAGAATGATAAGCAGATGATTTCCGACTAAAAATGATAAGCAAAACTTTTGACATGCAGACACGGTCGAAGTCCAGACTCACTAATGCATCCTAACGACTTATCAGTTAGACACACTAATGCATACCTGGTTCGCTAAGACCACCGCTCTGATACCAACTGAAAGGACCCGTTCATATACATTATAAACGATTCACAATAGTTGATTTCATCGCGAGGTATTTGACCTCTATATGATACATTTTAAAAACATTGCATTCGTTTCTAAAAGACAAACTTTCTTTACAACTAAAGTTGACGGCATGCATATCATTTCATAATACATCCAACTATAATTGACTTAATAATAATCTTGATGAATTTCAACGACTCGAATGCAACGTCTTTCAAAATATGCCATGAATGACTCCAAGTAATATCTCTAAAGTGAGCAAATGCACAGCGGAAGATTTCTTTAACACCTGAGAATAAACATGCTTTAAAGTGTCAACCAAAAGGTTGGTGAGTTCATTAGTTTATCATAATCATTCATTTCTATTATTTTAATAGACCACAAGAATTTCATTTCCAGTTCTCATAAATATACGTCCCATGCATAGAGACAAACATCATTCATATGGTGAACACCTGGTAACCGACATTAACAAGATGCATATAAGAATATCCCCTATCATTCTGGGAAATCCTTCAGACATGATAAAAAAACTCGAAGTACTAAAGCATCCGGTACTTTGGATGGGGTTCGTTAGGCCTAATAGATCTATCTTTAGGATTCGCGTCAATTAGTAGATCGGTTTACTAATTCTTAGGTTACCAAGCAAAAGGGGCATATTCGGCTTCGATCATTCACCCATATAATGTAGTTTCAATTACTTGTGTCTATTTCGTAAAACATTTATAAAAATTCGCATGTATTCTCAGCCCAAAAATATAAAGGGTAAAAAGGCAAATGTAACTCACCATACTGTATTTCGTAGTAAAAATACATATAACGTCATTGAACAAGTGCAAGGTTGGCCTCGGATTCACGAACCTAAATTAATTATATATATTTATGTGTTGGTCAATATTTGTCTAACAAATTAGGTCAAGTCATAGTGTATCACAATCTTAAGGCTCGAGAATAATATGTAAAGGTCAACAAAAGTCAATTTGACTCAAAATAATTTCCAAAATCTATACATGATTAATATATAGTTTAAATATCGTCGTTTTATATTTTTAAATATTTTTAAAAGATTTATTAGAGTAATTAATATAATTCATTTATTAATAAATAAAATTTTATATTAAAATTTATATAATAAAATATACTTTTATATATATTAAGTAATAAAATTTATAGAGTTCATTTAATATCATAAAGATAATATGATAGGTATTATTAAAGTAATTTTATTACACGTAGTAAAATATGTTTGTATCACATATTTATTTGATAAAATAATATCTATAATAATAGTAAGTAAAAGTTATATTATTTTATAATAATAATTATTATTATTCTATTAATAAAAATATCCATATTTATAATTACTAAAAATGACATTATGATAAAATGATAATTCTAATTATGATAACTTTAATATTTACGATACTTTTTAATATTAACTTTAAAATAATAATTCTATTTAAAATGATAATAATAATGATATTTTATAATAACAATGACATTTCTATTAAAATGATAATTTTTGTTAAAATGATAGTTTTTAATACTAACGATACTTTTAATAATAATAGTAATGATAAAAATAATAAGAACGATAATTTTATCTAAATCAATATCATATAATATTTTAATTTCATCATGATACTCATAATCATTATTTCCTAATCGTTTCGTTTAATAGCTTTTAATCGTCTTTTATATCGTGTTCATAATAATGATAATAATAGTAATCAAAATAATTAGGTGTTACTAATATTAGTTTTAATTACAATAATACTAATAATGATAATTACTATGATATTATTAACGATAATACTAATAACTATTTTAATGATAATAATTAATAATAATAATAATAATAATAATAATAATAACAATAACCATTTTTAAATAATGATATATAATATATATATATATATATATATATATATATATATATATATATATATATATATATATATATATATATATATATATATTAATAATGATAATAATAATAATAATAATAATAATAATAATAATTAGATAATAATAATAATACTAATTATAACTTTAACGATAATAACGATAGTAATAATAATAAAAATAACAATTTTTAATTATAATTCCTTTTATTGATAATGATAATAGTAATAATAATATAAAATTAGAACGACGATAATAACGATGATAATAATAATCATTTTTAATAATAATACAAAAATTCAATTGACTATAACTTCAAATCCGTTCATCGAAACCATTCGATATCTAAATGAAAAGTTCTTAATTTTTCGTTAGCTTTCCAACGACATGCATATCTTATACCTTATCTCAACCGCATACGTAACTAATTCATGATTCAACATATCCTATCTAATGGCAATATCAAAAGTACAAGCATGCATAATCCTATATTCTCGAGCACTAGTCAGGGATACACTATTAATATATAAAAATTAAATTATGAGTACTCACGTATCAATATTGAGATTCAATATTGCAGGAAAAGTACGTAGACGTAACGGAGATGATAAACACTAGTTTGACTTACGAACAATACTCCCGAACCATACCCATAACCTCCATAGCTATAACCCATAATTTCCTTAGCTCTATCCCGCTCGAAAAACAATTTTGAAATCACTCGGACAGCACTCCGTTGTAATATTTTATGTATACTAATAATATCTTGAGATAATACGGTGTAAATATATATATGTAAATCGATTGAGAGAGTTTAGAGAAAAATATTTTCAAGTTTCTATGAAATAATGAAACCTATTGAATTCTATTTATAATAGATTTTTGAATTATTAAAGTGAATTATTAAAGTATAAATTATTAAAGTGAATTATTAAAGTATGAATTATTAAAGTGAATTATTAAAGTATTAATTATTAAAGTATGAATTATTAAAGTTAAAGTAAAGTAAAAATAAAGTAAAGGTAAAGTTTAAGTATAGTAAAAGTATAAAACTATGTACGTATAATACGCGTATAAATATATATAATATTAATTTAAATCGTTATATATATTTAATATAAATATCGTTATCTTTATCATACTGGTTAAGTAATGAGTTGTCAAAAGTGGTTCTAGATATTTATAAAAGTTATATATGTTTTAATAATAATGTTCTTTTTAAACTGAAAACGTTTTTGTACGTTTGAAACTAAATCAAATAAATATGATAATTTTGTTTTCCAAAACTAAATATATTTAAGAATTATTTTGTTTAAAGGTTAAAATAATGGAAATCGTTATATCATAAAACGTTTTAGAAAAGTAGAATCATATATATTCATAATAGGTTTCAAGTTTTTAAATTACAGTCTGTTGGTGAAGCATGCGATAAAGTTCAAAGGTTAAATAAACGTATGAAATCATCTTAATGAAAAATGTCGAGTTACTTAACTTGTCGATATCCAACATCTAAGTTATTTACACTCCACGTTCTTACTTATAAATCACTTTACCATTTTCCAAATGTTGTCAAAAAGAATAGAGATCTTAAATCACACTGGACCTCATAACATAGACCCGTAATCATATCACAATGTATCTGATAAATCAGTCATTTGATATTATCTTCTAATTCCGTTGATAACTATTAGAATATATTTTGAAACAAATACGTTTATATAAAGTATTATACGCCTAATACTTTGTTAATGTTTTTAAGTTATAATATATACACATATACATATATAATCATGTTCGTTCAATTTAATGGTTCGTGAATCGTTGGAACTTGGTCGAGGTTTAAATGAATGTATGGACACAGTTTAAAATTCTTGAGATTCAACTTAACAAACTTTGCTTATCGTGTCCGAATAATATAAAGATAAAGTTTAAATTTGGTTGGAAATTTTTGGGTTATCACAGTGAGTTTCGTTTGCTCCCTTTTTAAATGTTTTTGCAATATAAATTTTTTGGACTGAGAATACATGCACTGTTTTATAAATGTTTTATAAAATAGACACAACTAATCGAAACTACATTCTATGGCTGGATTATTAAACCGAATATGCCCCTTTTTAGTCTGGTAATCTAAGAATTAGGGAACAGACACCCTAATTGACGTGAATCCTAAAGATAGATCTATTGGGCCCAACAAGCCCCATCCAAAGTACCGGATGCTTTAGTACTTCGAATTTATCATGTCCGAAGGAAGTCCTGGAATGATAGGGGATATTCTATATGCATCTTGTTAAGGTCGGTTACCAGGTGTTCACCATATGAATGAATTTTTATCTCTATGCAGTTTGCAAAATGCCTGATATGAGAATATGTTTATGAGAAATGAAAATGAAAATCTTGTGGTCTATTAAAATGATGAAAATGATCGATTATGATAAATTAATGAACCCACCAACCTTTTGGTTGACACTTGAAAGCATTTTTATTCTCATGTATGAAAGAAATCTTCCGCTGTGCATTTTCTCATTTTTAGATATTACTTGGATTCATTCATGACATATTTCAAAAGACGTTGCATTCGAGTCGTTGAGTTCATCAAGAATAGTATTAAGTCATTTATAGTTGTATATATTATGAAATGGTATGCATGCCTGTCAACTTTCGATGAAATGAAAGCTTGTCTTTTAAAAACGAATGCAATGTTTGTAAAATGTATCATATAGAGGTCAAATACCTCGCGATGTAACCAAATGTAATGTATTCATCCAGATGGATTAGGACGGGTCATCTCAGGGATAAAGTCCAAAGGTTAAATAAACATATGAAATCATTTTAATGAAGAATGTCGAGTTACTTAACTTGTCGATATCCAACATCTAAGTTATTTACACTCCACGTTCTTACTTATAAATCACTTTACCATTTTCAGAATGTTGTCAAAAAGAATAGATTTCTTAAATCACAGTGGACCTCATAACATGGACCCGTAATCATATCACAATGTATCTGATAAATTAATCATTTGATATTATCTTCTAATTCCATCGATAAACATATTGAAACAAATACATTCGTGTAAAGTATTATACGTTTAATACTTTATTAATATTCTCAAGTTATAATATATATATACATATATATACATATCTATTTATATATAACGGTTCGTGAATTGTCAGAATTTGGTCGAGGTTATAATGAATGTATGAACACAGTTTAAAATTCTTGAGATTTAACTTAACAAACTTTGCTTATCATGTCGGAATAATATAAAGATAAAGTTTAAATTTGGTTGGAATTTTCCGGGTTGTCACAATACTTGAAGTAATTTTTGATGAAGATGATGATTAGTTTACTGGAAAATTCATTCTTGAGAGTGTGTGTGTGTGTGTGTGTTTAGAGAGAATTAGAAAGAGAATTGGAAGTGAAATGGAGTGGGTGGTCAGTGGGAATGGTGAGTGGGGTTAAAAGGAGTTCTTGTTTTTGTTTCCTTACTCATAAGTCATGCTAGTTATCTAATGATGGTTCCCACATGTCTTGATGACTCACAAGGGCTGCTAAGGAGCTGAAGATTGAATGTATATACCAATAGTATATACATCTAGAAGTTGTGTATTGTACGAGTACGAATACGGTTGCATATGAGTAGAATTGTTGATGAAAATGAACGAGAATGTAATTGTAAGCATTTTTTATAACTAGAAGTACTTTGATATGTGTCTTGAAGTCTTTCAAAAGTGTATGAATACATCTTAAAATACTACATGTATATACATTTTAACTGAATCGTTAAGTCATCGTTAGTCGTTACATGTAAGTGTTGTTTTGAAACCTTTAAGTTAACGATCTCATTTAATGTTGTTAACCCATTGTTTATTATATCTAATGAGATGTTAAATTATTACATTATCATGATATTATGATGTATGAATATATCTTAATATGATATATATATATATATATATATTAAAATGTCGTTACAACGATAATCGTTACATATATGTCTCGTTTCGAAATCCTTAAGTTAGTAGTCTTGTTTTTACATATGTAGTTCATTGTTAATACACTTAAGGATATGTTTAATTATCATTTTATCATGTTAAACATAGTGTATTAATATCTTAATATGATTCATATGTATTTAGTAAGACGTTGTTATAACGATAATCGTTATATATATCGTTTCGAGTTTCTTAACTCAATAAACTCATTTTTATGTATATCACTCATTGTTAATATACTTAGTGAGATACTTACTTATCATAATCTCATGTTAGCCATATATATATCCATATATATATCCATATATATATCCATATATATATATATATATATATATATATATATATATATATATATATATATATATATATATATATATATATATATATATATATATATATATCATGTAGTTTTTATAAATTTTTAACGTTCGTGAATCGTCGATCAACTTGGGTGGTCAATTGTCTATATGAAACTCATTTAAAATAATCAAGTCTTAACAAGTTTGATTGCTTAACATGTTGGAAACATTTAATCATGCAAATATAGTTTTCATTTAATATATAATCATGGAAAAGTTCGGGTCACTACAGAAAGATACAAAGCTCGACTAGTGGCAAATGGTTACAATCAACAAGAAGGGATTGACTATGAGGAAACGTTTTCACTTGTTGTAAGACTCACATCAATTCATTTGATTCTAGCAATAGTGGCAAGTATGAACCTTGAATTACATCAAATGGATGTAAAGACTGCTTTCCTCAATGGAAATTTAGATGAAGAAATCTATATGGAACAACTGACAGGTTTCATTAAAGAAGGCCACGAACATAAGGTTTGTAGATTACTTAAATCAATATATGGCCTCAAGCAGTCATCAAGACAATGGTATATACATTTTCACAATGTGATCAAGTCATATGGCTTCAATGCGGTCAATGAAGATAATTGTGTTTATACCAAAAGGTCTAAAGGAAAACTAGTCATATTGTCATTATATGTTGATGATATATTGATTGCTGGAAATGACAAGGAGTATGATTTCAAGGTTAAAAGATGGTTATCATCTAACTTTGAAATGAAGGATATGGGTGAAGCTGAATATATCCTTGGAGTTAAGATTTTAAGGGATCGCTCAAGGAAGTTGTTGGCTCTTTCACAAGAGACTTATATCAACAAGATTCTTGAACGTTTTAACATGCATAAATGTAACCCCATAGACACTCCTATGGTGATTGGTGATATGGTGAGCATTAGAGAGTGTCTGCAAACTCCACAAGAGAAACATAAAATGAAAAATGTTCCTTATGCTAGTGCGGTTGGAAGTCTCATGTATGCTATGATGTGTATGAGACCGGATATCTGCTTTGATGTTGACATGGTAAGCCGATACCAATCCAATCCAGGTTTAACCCATTGGAAAGCCGTGAAAAGGATACTTAGGTATCTTAAGGGTACTAGTCATTACTCTTTGTGCTACGAAGGAAATGATCTGCAAATGAGAGGCTATACTGATGCTGATTGGGGAAGAGATATGGATGAAAGAAAATCCACCTCTGGCTTTGTTTTTCTGTTAAACAAAGGTGCTATATCTTGAAGTAGCAAGAGACAATCATGTATAGCATTATCTACAATGAAAGCTGAATTTGTGGCATTTTCAGCTGCTGTACAAGAAGCTGTGTGGCTTAATCGATTTTTGAGTAGTTTGGGGGTTGTTGGCAATACCATTGATCGAGCATTAATATACTCTGATAATGAGGCTGCCATTGCATATTCAAATGACCCCAAGTTCCATTGTAAAACAAAGCACATTGACATAAAGTACAATTATTCGAAGGACAATATTGCAAGAAAGGAAGTAAGCATGGAGTACATATCTACACATGATATGGTAGCAGATCCTTTGACAAAACCTATACCTAGAGATGCATTTGTTAAGCATGTTAGATCTCAAGGATTGCGTAGATTATGATGAATGTACCATTTTAATAAATGTACTTACACATTTTTGTTTATATCATATGCAATAAGTTTCCTTTTAAATCCTTGTTTTATTGTTCGCTCTTTGTGTTGCGAATCGAGAAAAGTATGTCGGACAGATACAAGATTAGCCCACTCACATGGGTAATCAATTCCATTTCATGTGTGAAATGGAAAAGTCGTGTATATTAAGCACATTGTTTTAGTGACAATTGAGAGCTCAAGATTGAGATAATTAGACGCCACATTCATAAGTGTATAAATATTATGTGAATATTCAGAATTCACCCTATCTGTCATGAGTATCCAGATGTGAGTTCTTAAGAGTTTTATGAGTAGATAAGTGAACTCGAGTTTGAACATTGAGTATGTCTGAACTATCATCTATGCAACATTGATTTAAAAACATACCTCCATTGTGAAAGGAGAAATGTTGCAGTATTTGATTCATACCACATGTGATCAAGACGACCAATAAGGGAAATAGAAGAAACAATCTCTACTTCTATGTTATGTGAGTCCCTTGAGGTATTAGTAACCTCAATTTAATGTCCTTATGACTTTTTCTTGTCTCTTGAAGCTTAGTTTAATGTTTTCTATCTTAAGGCGTTGCTTAAGGGTTATGAGTGATTCAACCTGGCTGGACATTCTTAGAAAAGCAAGTTGAGCTAAGGCCAACGGATTCTGAGAAAAGGGAAGATCATTTGAAGTTCACATTAACTTGTATTCACCGGTCGGCCATTTATCTTTTGTCTTAGTGACAAGTCTTAGTGATAAATGATAATTGTGAATGCAAAAGGGTTTTATAAGTAAAACTGAGATTATGCGAGTTACTAATGTGATTAATGGTCTAGGATATTGCATACTAAATCTACTCTTTCCAAGTTTAATGAGATGCTATATATTCCTAACAGATGTATAGCAATTGAAAACTTAAAGTATGCCAGTCGCACAGCCTAGTTCCCAGTATGAATGGTTTGCGTACTACACGGTATGTTTTTCAAGATATATGAGTATATCAAAATTGTTTGTGTGCGAGTGGGTGATGTTGGAAATTAATTATTAATCACCCACAAACTAAGAGAGTGGTTGCATTTGTTGGAGTGGGAATATGTCTCTATCTCAATATTAATTATTAATCACCCACAATTAATTATTAATTATTAATCACCTACAAACTAAGAGAATGGTTGTATTTTTTTTGGAGTGGGAATATGTCTCTATCTCAATAATTGAATGTGTCTCCATTGTCATTGTTTTAAATATGCACCATTCAATAGAGATTACATAAGAGAGAATCGAATAACATACAGAGATACACATATTGATTTGAGAGATTGTGAGTATACATGTTCAAGTGGAACATTGCAAACCGTTGAAGGAACTTAGGCCGTGAAACTGTGAAAGCTTTCCATTAGTGATTGCTTTCCCGACCGGTGATCTAAACATCGATCCTATTCGCTTCCGCCGTATAATTTCTGGTATGTCTAGAAACTATCTATATACTACAGAAATATTGGAGCACTATCAAAATTGATCTTATTGAAGCAATAAATGTGTTTTGGGAAAAAGGTGAAATCTCAAAAGGATGCACTGAATCTTTCATTACTCTTGTTCCAAAAAAGGTGGACCCGGTAGGATTAAATGACTTCCGCCCGATTAGCTTAATAGGGAGCTATTACAAGGTGATTGCTAAGCTTCTTGTCAATCGTCTTAAAAAAGTGATCCCTAACTTAATAGGGTTCGAACAAAGTGCATTTATAAAAGGGAGAAATATTTTAGATGGTGCGCTTATTGCGAATGAAACACTTTCTATTCTAAAACACAAATGTCTTAAAAGTCTAATCTTCGAGGTTGATTTCGAGAAGGCATTTGATTGCCTAAATTGGGAGTTTTTGGATGAAATAATGGAGATCATGGGATTCGGTGTTAGATGGAGAAAGTGGATACTTGGAACGTGGGGTTCGACAAGGCGTGGAAATTGGCCATGAAAAAGTTCCAATTTCTCACCTTCAATATGCGGATGACACCATTTTTTTCGGGTCGTGGAGTGAAGGAAATATTCGCAACCTTATGAAACTCCTAAAGTGTTTTGAACTTACTTCCGGTCTCAAGGTTAACTACCATAAGAGTAGTCTAATCGGGGTTGGTGTTGACAAAATTGAAGTAGAAAACATGGCTAGAGCATTTCGTTGCAATGTTGGTACACTTCCATTTATTTACTTAGGTCTCTCCATTGGTGGTAATATGAAAAAATAAGTTAATTGGAAGCCGGTTATTAGTAAATTTGAGAAGCGTCTTTCGAATTGGAGAGCTAAAACGGTGTCATTTGGTGGGCGTTTGACTCTTGTTAAATCGGTGCTTAATAGTCTTCCCTTGTAATACTTCTCGCTCTTCCGTGCACCGCCATGTGTGATCAAAAAACTTGAGAGTGTAAGACGTTCTTTTTTTTTTGGAACGGGCCGGGAGGTAAAAATCCAAAATTTTGTGGGTCAAGTGGGTTGATACACAATTACCTTATGGGGAGGGCGGGTTAAATTTGGGGACACTTAATGGCAAAAACATGGCCTTGATTGGCAAGTGGTGGTGGAGGTTTAAAACCGAAACCACTTCTTTGTGGGTCAAGGTCATTTCGAGTATTTACGGATCATCGGGCGGTCTTTTGTTGGATGACTCATTTCGTATTGATTCCTACAAATCGGTATGGAATGAGATCCTAAAAACCGGTAATAACTTTAATGCACTTGGTCTTCCCTTTCGGAGTTTTTTGTAAAAGATTTAGGTGATGGCGAGGCTACTTCCTTTTGGAAAGATGTTTGGATTAGCAATGAAGTGTTAAAAGACAAGTTCAAAAGGCTTTCGAGATTTGATAATGACATTAATGCATCAGTTAAAGATCGGGTCATTTGGGATGGTGCAAAAGGTGCGGTTAATTGGTCTTGGGCAAGAGAACCATTCGGGTGAGCAAAGGATGAACTAAAAGGTCTAACCGAATTGATCTCGGGTGCAGTTTTAAATTCGGAAAAGAAAGACGCATGGAGGTGGGCACCGGGTACTAATGGGTTGTTTACCACAAAAGCACTTACGGATATGATTAACACGAGACTTTTAACTTTAAGTGATTCAAACTGTGAGACCTTACGTAACAAACTAGTTCCAAAAAAGGTGGAGGTATTTGTTTGGAGAGCTAGGAAATTACGTCTCCCGGTTTTGTTTGAACTTGAAAAAAGAGGGATTGATCTACACTCGGTTCGTTGTCCGCTTTGTGATGAGGATATTGAAACGGTCAATCACTTACTAATTTTGTGTAAGCATGCTTTTGCGGTTTGGAGTAAAGTTTTTGATTGGTTGGGGCGGGGAGGTATACCATTTATTAATGTTGGGGACCTCTTTCTTGATACGGGTCGGGTGAATTCTTATGGGGGGAAAATTATATGGCAAGCGGTTGTGTGGGTGTGTTCCTATTTAATTTGGAAAAATCAAAATCAAAAGGTCTTTACAAATAAGAGTTAGAACGTGCCGGTAGCTCTTAACGAAATTCAAGTGAAGAGCTTCGAGTGGATCGCGTGTAACATTCCGTCTTTTTCTGTTTACTTTCCGTTATACTATTTTAAAATCCGTTATATAATTATAACATCTTCCGTTAATATGCGTTTTAAAATATTTCGTTTAGGTAATTCACGCGCCCGCTTTTAAACTTGAGGGACTAAACTTGACAAGAGACCAAAGATTTGACTAGGTCAACTAGTTAAACCTTTCTCCTCCACTAACTCATTCATCTTCTCTTTCTCTTTTTGATACTTCCAAATCCTCTCAACATTCAATCAAAGATTCATCATCTATTCAAGATCAAGTAAGCATCAATTAAAACAAATTACATATTTGGAATCCTTGCATCTTCCTCTTCGAATCCATACCAACTTTATTGCATTTGGGTAATTTTCTAAAAATACTAGATTTTGTGTTCTTGATGTTTTTAACTTATAAAAGTGTTAATTAGTGTCTATGGCTCAAGTCTAACATGAATATATGATTTGTATGCTTGTTCTTGTCATTTTGATGTAACTAGCTTAAACTTGAAATGAGTGTGCTTAATCTTGAGTTTTGGTTGATCATATATTGTTAGATGTTAAAAGTGCATGTATTAAATGTGTTACTAGCATCACTAGCTTCAATTTGGTATGTAAGTTGACTTGGAAAAGCCTCATTAACATGATTAAGGATTTTATAATTTTTAGTTAGGGTTTGGTAGCCTTAAAAGTGATCTTTGATGCATTAAAAGCCTTGCGATGTTGTTTGTAAGTGTTTAGTAGTATTGTATGCGTAATTACCTACGAAACGGCGTATTATATGTGTGTAGTAATGTAACGACCCGTCAAAATCGCTATTGACGCGGCACGTTAATCATTGATTCCACAGTGAGGTTTTGACCTCTATATGATACATTTTGATAAAATATTGCATTCATTAAAATAAGTGACTTTCTAAACATAGAAAGTTATAAACATGTGGGCGAGTGCTTAGGTATAAGCAAAACCCCGAAATACATAAGTCTTTAATTTACAGGTTGACATCACAGTCCAATTATTTATTACACAACGCAGTTTTATTTTAAATGCAATAAACTTTGTACAAAGCATGAGAGACTCCATGCAGGCAACAAGCACATCACAGCGGAAGCATTCTAAGGACCTGAGAATAAAACATGCTAAAAAGTCAACACGAATGTTGGTGAGTTATAGGTTTAATTGCTCGAGTCATAAACATATATAAAGATAGACCACAAGATTTCATCAAAAGTTTATCAATAGATTCTACGTAACAGAGCACCCTGGTAACTAAACTTAACGCTATAGTGATAATTACCCCATTCGTTTTAATACACGCAAACCAACGTGTCTTAAACTCAAATAACATACGTCCGTTAAAAGGCTAGCGCTCTAGCTCGGATGGGGATGTCAAGCCCTATGGATCCATATACAATTATTCGCGCCCACCAGTCCATATCCTATGTACTGGCAGCTACTAGTTACCAAAGCTAAGAGATTTTCGGTTTAACTCAGTGTAGAATTTAGTATGTACTTGTGTCATATTGCGTTTAAAATAAATTGCATGTATTCTCAGCCCAAAAATATTTAAAGCATTTAAAAAGGGAGACTATAACTCACAGTTCAATATTGCGATTAGATATTGTAGGTAAATTGTGTAGACGTAATGATGGTAGACGACTGTATGGTTGGCCTTGGATTCAAGAACAATACCCCGAACAATACCCAATACTTTCTTAGCTTAAAGCGGTTTGAAACCCGAATTAAAACACTCTCGTATATACCTTATTATTATTAAACTTAAATTTAAAATTATAATTATAATATAAATAAAAATAAATTACAGAAGAAAATTTATGAAATATTCGTCGAGCAAAATGGACCTTTTATAGTACTTTTCGATTTACTGTAGCTCATGCGATCGCATGAGTTTTCAGTATTTTTGCCATGCGATCGCATGGCCGCCTTTTCTGTTTTTGTTTGCTAGTTCGTCGACATCAAATAGTATTTTACTGTAGCAAATAGTACTGTAGCAAATAGTGTTTCACTGTAACAAATAGTATTTTACTGTAGCAAATAGTGTTTACTGTAGCAAATCACTGTAGCAAAGTCGTTTTTCACTGTAGCAATGTAGCAAAATACGGTTTCACTGTAGCAAATAGTGTTTTACTGTAGCAAATAGTGTTTTACTGTAGCAAAGTAATTTTTACTGTAGAAAATAGGGTTTTACTGTAGGAAAGTCATTTTTACTTGTACATATATATATATATATATATATATATATATATATATATATATATATATATATATATATATATATATATATACATACATATAATTGTTCATGAATCGTCGAGAGTAATCAAAGGTAATTGTATATATGAAACAGTTCTAAAATTTTGAGACTCAATCTAACAGACTTTGTTTAACGTGTCAAAATAATAAATCGTATAGAGAATTGTTTTAAATTAGTCGAAATTTTCCGGGTCATCACAGTACCTCCCCGTTAAAGAAAATTTCGTCCCGAAATTTTGAGTAGTACCTGTTTCATGAGCGATATCAGTGAACAAATGTGGATACTTTTGCTTCATTTGATCTTCACGTTCCCAAGTAAACTCGGGTCCTCGTCTAGCGTTCCAACGAACCCTAACTATCGGTATTTTGCTTTGTTTTAATTGTTTGACCTCACGGTTCATGATTTCAACAGGTTCTTCGATAAAATGGAGTTTATCATTGATTCGTATTTCGTCAAGAGGAATTACGACATCCTCTTCAGCTAAACATTTCTTCAAATTTGACACGTGAAATGTGTTGTGAACACTACTAAGTTCTTGCGGTAGCTTTAATCGATAAGCAACTATTCCAATTCTTTCGGTGATTTCAAAGGGTCCTACGTACCTAGGACTTAGCTTTCCTCGTTTACCGAATCGTACAACGCCTTTCCAGGGTGACTGATGTGTTGGAATCGAGACCTTTATTTATGAACGGATTTGAGTTGTTTTGTTACACGAATTGATTTATTGTATATGTGGTATTTTATTGATTTTAGGTTGATTTCACACATATATATAGGCAACTAGTCCTATCCGTGTAGTTTAGTTTGTTGGTAAATCCGATTCGTTCCACAGGGAGATGGAGTGTTTAATGGTTTTTAATAGTCTTTGATGTCAAACTTAATTAAAGGGGGTTTTAGATTAGGAATTTATAGTATAACAGTAAAAGAAAATAACTTAACTAATTTACTAAATAAAATTACAAGATTACAATAATTAACTTAAAAAGAAACTAAATGAAATTATGCTAATTATGATGCGATAATTATATTACTAGATGGTAATTAGTAAAATAGTAATTTTCAATAAAACTATATATTTAGAATTTTGTTTTAAGTAATTATTATATAAACTTATTTAACTTAACTAAATGACATTTTTAATTAAACTAATACAAATTAAAAGGAAATTAATTAATTTACTAATTATAAACTAGTTACAATTTATAAACTTATAATTAATACTAATTTTTAAAATTAAAACATATATTTAAGTATTTTATAATAATTAAAACTAATTATATAAAAAAAATAACCTAAGTATAATAATTAAAATAACTAAAAACCTAAATATATAATATTAAATAATTAAAAACCCTAAATTTAACCTACGGGTACTGTAGCCGTATTCAAGGCCTACACGATTCGTGTGATGATACACGATTCGTGTATGAGTAAAAAGATGTGACAAATAACTGTTACGAAAATTAACTATTTTTATGTATTTTTTTATATTTTAAAATAATACTTCGTAAATAATAAACTTAATACTTTTATAAGAAATATAAATGAGATAAATGAGAGTGTTTACTTAATTGTGTCACCCCTAGGTCCATGGATTGTTTTAAGTTTTACGCCCTATTTAAAATGTTCTAGTATCAAACTTTACATTTTTCTCTCGAATAAATATAAAGTTACAACTTAACTAAATAAAATCTAATTTTCATTGGATTCTTTTTAGAAAGCTACTATTCCCTAAGTATTTAAATTGAGACCTAGCCTAGTTTTGACCTTCGCCAATACCTAAATTATAACGGTTTCCCTTTTTATAATTTCACCTTCATATAACTTATTGATATCACCCAAACCACCGAAGTTTATTTCTAAATTGGTGTCAATAACTTATCCATAAATTCGTCTAGATCATTTTTAATGTTGAAGCTCAATTTATGTAGATAAAAACAACTTTCGTTATTTAAATTTAATAAATTAAGTGGCAAGGGTTAAATACCTAATTACATAAAAATGGTTCTTTTAACTAGGCTCAATATTAAAAATACTAAAGTTACATTTTAACTTTTACTAATGGTAACAATCCATTTCACTAGGGGCTCTACATTTAAGCAAACACTAGGGAAATTTAGCTATTCATTACACTAAGGTAGACATAAAAATATAGATATGCAAACATAATAACAACGCTAATTTTAACAGAGTAAACTTACTAAAATATCTTCACTTGCATTAACTTCAAACGGTAGAAAAATTACAATAATAACACCCCTTTCACGCGTACAACAACACCCTTTATCACGAACAATACTCCCTTAATAATTGAAACTTGAAACTAATTACAATAGGTACAAGTAAAAATAACAATAGTAATTTGATATAGTAATTTTGTGTGTATATTCTCTGTGTAATATATGTGTGTATGATAAAAATTGTGTCCAATATGTGTCACCAATACTCCGTATTTAAGATGTTGATAGTTGGTGTAGTAGGTCAAAAGCACCCATTTTTGCTGTACCACTTCAAAAAGAAACTATATTTAACACAAAAGCAGCCGTCCACTTTCATTTGGAATCTGATTCTGGTTGAAAGATTACACGATTCGTGTAGTTGTACACGTTTCGTGTAAGTACAATTCTTTGAGGTTGTAGATTTTTGAGTTACGGACGTCTGGACACCTGATTCGCCTTTTTTCGAGTCCGTATGATTTAGTTATGATTTTTCTCGTGCAGGCGCACTGATTTTGTGATTTCGATCATTTTGACTTGTAGTCTTGAGGCGCGATGTTGTAGTCTTTTGTTGCTCATTAGAAATCTTCATTTTATCTTCATTTTGATCTTTATATCATTGAAAATCCATAATAACATTTCATTCGACGCTTTGGACATTTTTACCAATTACAAACCGAAAACTACTCGAATACACATAAAAATCATAACATTTTGGATTGATATTGTGACGAAGTATATGTATATTTATAGCAATATCAAATTACCCCACACTTGAACGTTGCTTGTCCTCAAGCAATTACATCTTTTAACAGAGTTAGAACATTATATATCTTTCTTATCGAACATTTAGATCACACAACACACACTACACGAAATGAAACACACGCTATATGAAATATATTACACAACACAGTATTTATTAGATCACACGCACACCACACGAAATGAAATTCTGACAACAGAAACAAACATGAAACTCATGATTAGGGTTTAAAAATTTGGATCCTTAGGGAAAATTGGACCTTGTGAAAACGTTTTATGATTTTTATAAAATGTCATGCTAGTTTTTACACTAGACACGTTTTCCGGTTTTAACCTCAAATTCTGGTTGATGGTAACTGAAAACCGTAGTCTCAGTCGGCGATTAGCAAGCTATTCGCCCCCATGATTGTAGTATCATGGAACTTGAAGCCAAATGTCCAAAAATAGTTTTACACAAATATAATTCATAAAATAGCATAAGTTTTAGAACAAAATTATACCGTGTCCAAATATCATCGGTGAACCATGAGTTTGCACACCTCAATTTGTTATGGCATATGTATGTTGACCGCGGTCAAACATAGATGCGGTTAATCTTTACGGAGATCATCCATCTGGGGATTAGATTCATTAGTCTTAAAAGCTAATTTGCATTGTGCCCCCCCATTGTACGGGACATATCCTTCTCATGGTTAGGATAAGTCTGACCACCAAAAACCCTGTTTGATGCTGAGGTTAGGTGGATTTCCAGCCGATTTTAGGGATGACTTTACAAGATTTTTCGTCAACCTACAGCTGTTCTGGACTACATCTTCTAACATAAGTTAGCAAGTGTGTCAATTTGGAAGACCTTACTTCCTTACGGGATTGACTTGATTCATCCTCTTGTTACTCGTAATAGTGGAATATTCAGGTTTATACGTTCTAAAGCAATGATATCTGCAATAACTTCATAGATACATGTGATATATGGTTCTCAACATAAGGTTTTATAAATTCTTGTTATACTTGGTTTCCTTTTATAGGTTTTAAACAAATAACTTATGCGTTTTTAATGTATTGAGACGATAATTTCGGTTTTTGACACCTATGCTTTAATCGCTCGTAGTTACCCTAAAAATTCATTTGATATATTTGTTTAAAATTTTTATAAATCTTGATAAAAATCACCAAATTATAAGTTCTCGAGAATTTATATATTCCCACCCCACACTTAAGATTATGTAATGCCCTCATTACATAAAAATCAGATAATAATGCATAAATTTGAGAGGACAATTAGTGTGAAGTATTTGGAACTTCCTTTGTTAACCGATTTGGATTTTCAAATTGTTTTACCTATGATCATATCCAATGTTTGTATCACAATGTAATTTGATATTTCGTTTCGTCTAATTGCATTTTCGTCTGTACCTGTCAAAACCATGTTAAAAACACACAAAATATGGGGTTTTAATTCAATCGTACAACACATTTTTTTACCCCACACTATATTTTCTTGCTAATATAAAAAAATAAAAACATAATAAGTTTCAATACACACCAAAAAATTATGTTATTACAAACTAAAAAATAAAAAAGATTAAAACAATAGAACTAGTCAAATGGGCTCCAAAATGGTCCTCCTCGTTCGCCCTCCTCCTGTTGCTGTCGCTGCCGTTGCTCGTTTAGGCGTTGTTCCTCGTAGAAACGCCTATATGCATCCTGACTCGCGGCTATTGCGGCGTTATGGTCATAGGGTGGAGGTAGAGGGTCATCGGGTGATTGCCATGGGGGATATGATGGAAAGGCTGAGGGTGCGTAAGCTTGCGGGTTAGACGCGTATAGATATGCCTGTTGGTGCGCCCACTCTAATTGATTTCCCATTCCCCTCTGATCATATCGGATGTTGGACAGCATATTATATTGATCTAGCTGGGTATGCCTAATGTCCCCTAATTGCCGAGATAAAGCAGTGTACTGATCTTCTGATCTCGCTCCCAGTTTTGATATGAATTACGTACATCTAAACTCAATGCGTTAAACGAGTTTTGGAGCATATCGAAATCAGAAGTACCTGTATGAGACGAGCTAGCCTGATCTGTCTCTCGTCGTCTCCTCCTGGCTTCCCTCTAGGGTTCGTCATCCTCTTCCATGGGTTCCTGAGGCGCAACTTCCTGTGGCCTTAAACTAATCACCCCAGCCCTCACACGTATGGCCTTAGCTGTCCTATACACATCCAATCCTAAGGTGCGAACCTGTTGATATACTCTTTTATCAATAACCGTAAAAATATATAACTTGTAAATCTTTGTCGTGGATAATGATAGGTTTGACAACCGAAATTAATCTCTACCTAGACGATAGGAAACAAAGTTTTAAGTTTGAAAATTAGTTGATTTAAGGGTATTTTTTTGCAATCTACTATAGACTTTTAGAATTTAACAAATATTCTGTACAATTTTTGAAAAATAAAAATTCAGTTGTGACACCTAACATTTTCATTTTCAAAGAAACAAGTTAAACTCAAGGCGTTTCACCTCAATTTAGTAGAAATAATTTTTTTTAATTTTTATTTTGTTTTCGTGATTTACTATTTAAATGATATCTTAAAAATTTAACAATTAATTTCGTGCAATTTGAACAACAATAATTCAGTTTTAACACTTTAACATTATCGTTTTCAATGAAAACAGGTTAAATTCAAGTTTAATCAATTTTAAATAGTAGACCTTTTTATAAAACTCACTGCAAACAAATATAAACCAAAATACACACAAAATAAAAAAAATAAAAATAAAATATGCACATACATACAATCGACGAGAAAAAGAATTAGATAGTGAACCCACGTTGACTCGCTTCGTAGTCGAGTCGCGAAATTTCGCTTCCCATTGCCTCGTAGGCGTAACCTCGTAGGTTTAAGAGGTTTTCTTCTAAACATTTGAAAGGCCCTTCTCGGCATAAAGTTACGTACTCGAAATTAGAGTCCGTTTGGTTCTTTGGGCAATCTCCTGAGTGAGCTGGTTTTCCACATTTTTCACATTTACCCAATTTACGTGCCCGACGCCTTTTAGCGCATTTTGATTTGCCTTTTCCATAATTTTTCTCATTATAATCTTGTCTTTCTCCTTTTCTCGTGGCATCGCATCTTTTCTTAATATCTAACACCACATCTCTTGGTAAAATCTTATCGCATATTAAAATGAAGTGGTTGTAGATATATTGACCTCGCATCTTGAAAATAAACAATAAAAACAAACCAAAAGAAATTAAAAAGGTAGAATGGAGGGAGAAGACTAGTTCTTTAGGGTCTGCTAGGGAAAGACCAATCTAACCCCACTCTTAAAGATAAGAATAAAAATCGAGAATGGAGTTTAAAACCTTAGAGTTACCCTGAATTTATTTGTCCTTAGGGTAGAAGGTGGTTTCGTCTCTTTCCGTAGTATTGATTTCTTCAAAGTATAACTTGAGTCTGTGTCCGTTCACTTTGAAAGTTCCGCCGTCTTTACCATACAACTCTGCATATCCAGATGGAAAAACCTGTTTTATTATATATGGCCCATTCCATCGGGATCTAAGTTTACCAGGTGAAAACTTGAAACGTGATTGGAATACCAATACTTTATCCCCTTGCTCAAATTCTTTCTTTTTTAATCGTGCATCGTGCCATACTTTAGTTTTTTCTTTATATGTTTTAGAATTTTCGTAGGCTTGTAATCTTAATTCATCTAGTTCGTTAAGTTGTGATAACCTATTTTCTCCGGCTTGTACAAGGTCGGTATTACATTCTCTCATAGCCCAGTACGCCTTGTGTTCAACTTCAACAGGTAGATGACACGCTTTACCGTATACAAGTCTAAATGGTGTGGTACCTATTGGTATTTTATACGCAGTCCTAAAAGCCCACAACGCGTCATCTAACTTGCGTTGCCAGATTTTAGGGTTGTTATTAACCGTCTTCTCAAGTATGCGTTTTAAAGCACGATTCGTGTTCTCCACTTGACCACTTGTTTGCGGGTGGTACGAAGTAGAGAAACGATGAGTTACGCCATACTTCTTCAACACCTTTTCAAGAAGGTTGTTGGTAAAATGTGTTCCTCGGTCAGATATGAGTGCTTTTGGGATCCCAAAGCGTGAGAAGAGATTTTTCAAGAAGTTTACCACCACCCTAGCATCATTTGTAGGCAAAGCTTTTGCTTCAGCCCACTTGGATACATAGTCAACGGCTACTAGTATGTACTTGCACTTATGTGAACTTGGAAAGGGTCCCATGAAATCGATTCCCCAAATGTCAAAGATTTCACAAACTTGGATGCCGGTCTGAGGCATCTCATCCTTTTTCGTGATGTTACCCGTTCGTTGGCATGCATTACAAGTTCGAACGAAATCATGGGCATCTTTAAAGATCGTGGGCCAATAAAAGCCCGATTCAAGGATTTTTCTTGCAGTGTGGTTTGGTCCGAAATGACCGCCGGTTGGCCCTTGATGGCAATGCTCAAGAATTTGTTGAGCTTCTTGTCCGTACACACAACGGCGAATTATTTGATCCGCACCAACACGAAATAGGTCTGGGTATTCCCAGAAATAAGATTTTAAATCCGCAAAAAATTTCTTCTTTTGCTGATAAGTAAGTCCTTTTTGTAGAATGCCTGAAGCAAGATAGTTTGCAAAATGGGCAAACCATGGGATTTCAGATTCTTTTTCAACCCTCATTAGAGATTCGTCAGGAAATGTGTTCTTGATGATTGTGTCATCAAGTTTATCTAATTCGGGGTTTTCAAGTCGGGATAAATGATCGGCAGCTAGATTCTCAGCTCCTTTCTTGTCACGTATCTCAATGTCAAATTCTTGAAGTAAAAGAACCCAACGTATGAGATGATGTTTTGCATCTAGTTTCGAGAATAAATACCTAAGTGCCGAATGGTCCGTGTAAACAATGGTCTTGGACAATACCAAATATGACCGAAATTTATCAAATGCATAAACAACCGCTAGGAGTTCTTTTTCCGTGGTGGTATAATTAATTTGGGCTCCCGTTAGAGTTTTACTTGCATAATAAATCGGAAGAAAATGATTATCGGGACGTTGTCCTAAAACAGCACCTAAAGCATAGTCGCTTGCGTCGCACATTAGCTCAAATGGCATACTCCAATCTGGAGATACCATAATGGGAGCTTGTGTGAGTTTTGACTTAAGAATCGAGAATGCATTCTCGCAATTAGTGTCAAAGTCAAATGGAGCATCCTTTTCAAGAAGCTTGGTCAATGGGCGGGCGATTTTAGAAAAATCTTTGATAAATCGCCTATAGAATCCTGCGTGACCAAGAAAGCTTCTAATTGCTTTAACATTTGATGGTTTAGGTAGCTTAGAGATAACTTCAATTTTAGCTTTATCTACCTCTATTCCCGCACGAGATATTTTATGACCAAGTACAATGCCCTCCTTCACCATGAAGTGGCATTTTTCCCAATTTAGGACCAAGTTTGCTTTCTCACATCGGATAAGCATACGTTCTAGATTGAAAAGACACAATTCAAAGGAGTCTCCAAACACGGAAAAGTCATCCATGAAGACTTCCATACAATCCTCTACCATATCATAAAAGATTGCCATCATGCACCTTTGAAAGGTTCCGGGTGCATTGCATAAACCAAACGGCATGCGGCGATAGGCAAAGGTACCGAAAGGACAAGTGAATGTGGTCTTTTCTTGGTCGTTGGGATCAATTGGAATTTGGAAGTAACCGGAGAAACCGTCTAAAAAGCAATAATATTCTTTTCCCGCTAATCGTTCAAGCATTTGATCAATAAAAGGTAACGGGAAATGATCCTTTCTAGTGACATCATTTAGACGTCTGTAATCAATACAGACTCTCCAGCCGGTAACTGTTCTAGTTGGGACGAGTTCGTCCTTTTCATTTAATATAACGGTTGTACCCCCCTTTTTGGGTACTACTTGTACTGGACTAACCCATGGACTATCGGAGATGGGGTAGATTAACCCGGCGTCAAGAAGCTTGACGACCTCCTTTTTAACAACCTCTTTCATGTTGGGATTTAGCCTGCGTTGTCTTTGTACTACGGGTTTGTAGTCATTCTCAAGGAGAATTTTATGTATACAATAAGACGGGTTTATTCCCGGAATGTCGGTTGTTTTCCAGGCTATAGCCTTTTTATGGGTTTTTAATACAGAAATTAGCTTATCCTTCTCATTATCTGAAAGATGTGAAGCAATAATTACTGGTAATTTAGATGTACCTTCGAGATAAGCATACTCCAAGTGTTTGGGTAGCTCTTTAAGCTCTAGTACGGGTGGTTCTTCTAAGGAATTTTTTATACGAAATCTATCTTCATTTTTGATTTCCTCAAACGATTCCTCTTCCATGGGAATTTCTTCTATTATGGTCTCGTCATCCGTGACCACCTTCATCAACTCATCAAAATCTTTATCAATATTGAAGTATTCATTCTCACTTACCGGGGCTAACCCCGGGATATCAATTTCAAGTAGCTCCTTCAATTCATTCTCGACACAAAGATCTATAACATCAATTTGAAAACAAGAGTCATCGGTAGAAGTGGGTCTTTTCATGGCTTTGTCAATGTGACAAATTATTCTCTCGTTTCCCACACCTAGACTCAATTGTTCTTTTTGGACATTAATGATAGCATCTGCAGTGTTTAGGAAAGGACGTCCTAAAATGATAGGAACTTTTGTGTCCTCTTGCATTTCTAGAATAACAAAGTCGACGGGAAAGATAAGTGAGCCAACTTTTACAAGTATATCCTCGGCTATACCTATGGGAGTATCAAATGATTGGTTTGCTAATCGAATACCCATCCGGGTTGGTTTTAAGTCTCCTAAGTCAAGTTTTAAATATAACGAGTAAGGCATTAAGTTAACACTTGCACCTAGGTCGGCTAGTGCATCGTACACTACCGAATCACCCATCATACATGGTATGATAAAACTACCAGGGTCTCCTAATTTTGGAGGTACATTTTGTTTCTTTAAGATGGCCGAACATTCCTCATGGAGGAATGTGGCAGAAACGTCGTGGTATTTACCCTTCGAGGATATGAGATCCTTTAAAAACTTCCCGTAATTGGGCATATCCCTAAGAACCTCCGCGAGTGGCATGTTAATGCTAATTTGCTTAATCATGTCCGCAAATTTCTCATACCGCCTTGCGAGTCTGTCTTTCTTTAATGCTTTCGGGTAAGGAATAGGTTCCTTATGCACCTTTACTGGTGGTTCTTCGCTTTTCTTTGGTATGACCTCAGGTGGATCATCTTTCTCTTGTTCTTTATCAACTTGCTCATTTTCATCAACCAGTATTTGTAAAACAGAAGGAGATAAAGAAACTTCCGGGGACTTAAGAGTCTCCGGTTTAGTAGTTAAGCCACTTCTAGTAGTTATAGTATTTACATGCTCGTTCCTTGTTTGGAGGTTGTTGGGATTCACTTGAGTATTTGAGGGGAGAGTACCTGGTGGTCTCTCTGATAGTAACTGTGATATCCTTCCAACATCCCTTTCTAAGTTTTGTATTGTGGCTTGTTGATTTCGGATTTGCTGAGTTTGGAGCTCTGCATTTTGCTCGTGCTTAACCATAAAATCTCTTAAGAGATCTTCTAAACCAGATTTCCTCTCAGGTTGAGGTTGCATAATTGCTAATGGTTGTGGTTGATTGAATGCTAGTGGTTGTGTGTGTTGGAAATTATTTTGATAATTTCGTTGAGGTTGATTTCGGTTATTATAACCTGGTGGCGGATTTCTTTGATTTTGATTTGGGAAAATCCGGTTATTTTGGTAACCTGGATTTCCTCCTTGATAGTTATTATTATTTTGATAGTTATTATTATTTGATCCTGAAGGTCCTCCTACTTGATAGCTGTTTATAGGAGGATATTTTCGGTTGTTTGCTTCTATAGCTGGAAAATCACTGAAGTTCATTTCACCTTTTCGTAAGTATCCTAAGAAATTTGCTTGTTCTTCCATTGTACTTTGATCACAATCTCTAGTAAGATGGGGACCTTGGCACAGTTCACATCCTACTCTGATAGAATGCATTTCCTTGGTTACTTTCTCGATTTGTCTTGCTTGATTTGCTATTTGAACTTTTAAAGAAGCAATTTCATCATTGCTTTCAATACTAGCAACATTTGATGATCTAGAAAATTCTATTTCTTGATGCCAATTATGAGAATGGGAAGCTAAATCAGCAATGATTGTGTGAGCGTCTTCAGGTGTTTTCTTCATGATCGAACCTCCAGCTGCAACATCTATATCTTTTCTAGTTGTCACATTGACTCCTTTATAGAATATTTGGACCTTTTGGAATGTATTCAACCCGTGTTGAGGACATATTCGAAGCATTTTATTGAATCGGGTCCAAGCTTCATAAAGAGTTTCATTAGGCTTTTGTTTAAAGTGATTTATGTCACTTTGTAATTTTGCTGCTTTTGAAGCAGGAAAGAATTCTGACAAAAATTTATCCATCATATCATTCCAGTTTTCAATATAACCTTCTGGTAATGAGTCTAGCCAATCTCTTGCATCATCTTTTAATGACCATGGAAAGATTTTTAAACATGCAACTTCATCGGTGACATCTTTGATTTTGAAAAGCTTGCAAATGCTTACAAACTTACGAAGATGCTCGTTAGCATCCTCATTTGGGGCTCCACCGAATTGACATGTATTAGTTACCATGTGTAAAAATTGACCTTTTATTTCAAAGCCATCACTCATCGTGGGTTGGATGATTGCGTGGCCTTGACCTTTTCTTGTGGCCTTCATTAATGCTTCCATCGTTTGATTTGTATCAGCCATTTCTTCTTCTTCTTTAATAATCGGCTCTATGATTGGTTGAATTATTGGTTCAGAGTCGGATTCTAAGAAAAGTGACTCTAAATTTTTAGCAAGAGATTCTACTTCTTGAGTTCTTAAGCGTTCGTGGAATCTTCTTTCGGGTTCAGGATGTGAAGGAGTTAATTCAGCGTTGGAGGAACGTAAGTTCATACATTAATTTCTATTATGAGATCACTTCACTAAAGGTTTATCTAGGGTTACCTATTTGTTTCTTTTTTTTTGTGTTTTTTGGTGTTTTAAAATTACTAGTATTTCCTATTTCTTTTTGTTGTTTTTGTCCTTTATTAATTCTTTGAGGTTCCGGATTAAGTTTAACGAGTTTAGGATTGAACGGATCATACAATTTGGGAAATTGTACAAAGAATTAAAGGATTTATTCAAAAACTTTGAACTTTCTTGGAAATGAATTTCCTCGAGAGGATCGAATAACATAAAAACAATGATAAAAACCCTTAAACAACAGATTTTCCTTCTGATTTTTGCCCACGTTTTGAATAGCCAAAAGATGCAGCAGAGGGGCAGGATCCTTCTATTGACCAATAAAATTGGTGATCCAACAACCCGGTCCACGTACAAATCCAACTACTACTACGAATCAGAAAAATTATCTATTTATTTAACTGCCAACTCCCCGGCAGCGGCGCCAAAAAGTTGATGTGTTGAAATCGAGACCTTTATTTATGAACGAATTTGAGTTGTTTTGTTACACGAATTGATTTATTGTATATGTGGTATTTTATTGATTTTAGGTTGATTTCACACATATATATAGGTAACTAGTCCTATCCGTGTAGTTTAGTTTGTTGGTAAATTCGATTCGTTCCACAGGGAGATGGAGTGTTTAATGGTTTTTAATAGTCTTTGATGTCAAACTTAATTAAAGGGGGTTTTAGATTAGGAATTTATAGTATAACAGTAAAAGAAAATAACTTAACTAATTTACTAAATAAAATTACAAGATTACAATAATTAACTTAAAAAGAAACTAAATGAAATTATGCTAATTATGATGCGATAATTATATTACTAGATGGTAATTAGTAAAATAGTAATTTTCAATAAAACTATATATTTAGAATTTTGTTTTAAGTAATTATTATATAAACTTATTTAACTTAACTAAATGACATTTTTAATTAAACTAATACAAATTAAAAGGAAATTAATTAATTTACTAATTATAAACTAGTTACAATTTATAAACTTATAATTAATACTAATTTTTAGAATTAAAACATATATTTAAGTATTTTATAATAATTAAAACTAATTATATAAAAAAAATAACCTAAGTATAATAATTAAAATAACTAAAAACCTAAATATATAATATTAAATAATTAAAAACCCTAAATTTAACCTACGGGTACTGTAGCCGTATTCAAGGCCTACACGATTCGTGTGATGATACACGATTCGTGTATGAGTAAAAAGATGTGACAAATAACTGTTACGAAAATTAACTATTTTTATGTATTTTTTTTATATTTTAAAATAATACTTCGTAAATAATAAACTTAATACTTTTATAAGAAATATAAATGAGATAAATGAGAGTGTTTACTTAATTGTGTCACCCCTAGGTCCATGGATTGTTTTAAGTTTTACGCCCTATTTAAAATGTTCTAGTATCAAACTTTACATTTTTCTCTCGAATAAATATAAAGTTACAACTTAACTAAATAAAATCTAATTTTCATTGGATTCTTTTTAGAAAGCTACTATTCCCTAAGTATTTAAATTGAGACCTAGCCTAGTTTGACCTTCGCCAATACCTAAATTATAACGGTTTCCCTTTTTATAATTTCACCTTCATATAACTTATTGATATCACCCAAACCACCGAAGTTTATTTCTAAATTGGTGTCAATAACTTATCCATAAATTCGTCTAGATCATTTTTAATGTTGAAGCTCAATTTATGTAGATAAAAACAACTTTCGTTATTTAAATTTAATAAATTAAGTGGCAAGGGTTAAATACCTAATTACATAAAAATGGTTCTTTTAACTAGGCTCAATATTAAAAATACTAAAGTTACATTTTAACTTTTACTAATGGTAACAATCCATTTCACTAGGGGCTCTACATTTAAGCAAACACTAGGGAAATTTAGCTATTCATTACACTAAGGTAGACATAAAAATATAGATATGCAAACATAATAACAACGCTAATTTTAACAGAGTAAACTTACTAAAATATCTTCACTTGCATTAACTTCAAACGGTAGAAAAATTACAATAATAACACCCCTTTCACGCGTACAATAACACCCTTTATCACGAACAATACTCCCTTAATAATTGAAACTTGAAACTAATTACAATAGGTACAAGTAAAAATAACAATAGTAATTTGATATAGTAATTTTGTGTGTATATTCTCTGTGTAATATATGTGTGTATGATAAAAATTGTGTCCAATATGTGTCACCAATACTCCGTATTTAAGATGTTGATAGTTGGTGTAGTAGGTCAAAAGCACCCATTTTTGCTGTACCACTTCAAAAAGAAACTATATTTAACACAAAAGCAGCCGTCCACTTTCATTTGGAATCTGATTCTGGTTGAAAGATTACACGATTCGTGTAGTTGTACACGTTTCGTGTAAGTACAATTCTTTGAGGTTGTAGATTTTTGAGTTACGGACGTCTGGACACCTGATTCGCCTTTTTTCGAGTCTGTATGATTTAGTTATGATTTTTCTCGTGCAGGCGCGCTGATTTTGTGATTTCGATCATTTTGACTTGTAGTCTTGAGGCGCGATGTTGTAGTCTTTTGTTGCTCATTAGAAATCTTCATTTTATCTTCATTTTGATCTTTATATCATTGAAAATCCATAATAACATTTCATTCGACGCTTTGGACATTTTTACCAATTATAAACCGAAAACTACTCGAATACACATAAAAATCATAACATTTTGGATTGATATTGCGACGAAGTATATGTATATTTATAGCAATATCAGTGACACTTTCAACATGACTTTGTCGCCCACTTGAAATTCTAGCGGTTTTCTTCTTACATCAGCATAACTCTTTTGGCGACTCATGGCCGTTTTCAATCGCTGTTGTATTTGAATGATCTTTTCGGTGGTTTCGTGAATAATTTCTGGTCCAGTAAGTTGTCTTTCTCCTACTTCACTCCAACATATAGGAGATCTGCACTTTCTACCGTAAAGTGCTTCAAATGGCGCTGCATTGATGCTCGTATAATAGCTGTTATTGTATGAAAATTCTGCCAACAGTAAGTGTCGATCCCAACTGGTTCCAAAGTCAATCACGCATGCCCGTAACATGTCTTCCAATGTTTGTATTGTTCTTTCACTTTGACCATATGTCTGTGGGTGATAAGCGGTGCTCATATCTAATCGAGTTCCCAATGCTTTTTGTAATGATTGCCAAAAACGTGATGTGAATCGGGTGTCGCGATCAGATATGATGGAGATGGGTACACCATGCCTGGAAACTACTTCCTTCAAATATAGGCGTGCTAATTTCTCCATACTGTTTGTCTCCTTTATTGGTAGGAAATGAGCTGATTTAGTTAGACGATCAACTATCACCCAAATAGTATCATGACTACTTGCAGTCCTTGGCAATTTCGTAATGAAATCCATGGTTATTCTTTCCCATTTCCACTGCGGAATTTCTGGTTGTTGCAGTAATCCTGACGGCTTTTGGTGCTCAGCTTTAACCTTTGTACACGTCAAACATTTGCTTACATAAGTAGCAATTTCTGTCTTCATATTAGGCCACCAATAGAACTTCTTGAGATCGTGGTACATTTTCCCATTTCTTGGGTGAATTGAGTACCTCGTTTTGTGCGCTTCATCTAGTACTAGTTGCCTTAGGTTACCATGTCTTGGTACCCATATCCTACCAGCAAAATACAGGGTTCCATCGGCTTTTACTTCAAGTTGTTTTTCTAACCCTTTGCTCATTTCACCTTTTTCGTTTTCTTCTTTTAAAGCTTCTAACTGTGCTGCTTGAATTTGCTTTGTGAGATCAGTACGAATTGTAATATTCAAAGCTCGGACCCTAAGAGGTTTTACTCTTTCTTTTCGACTTAGGGCATCAGCTACAACATTAGCTTTTCCGGGGTGGTAACGGATTTCACAATCGTAATCGTTTAACAACTCTACCCAGTGACGTTGCCTCATATTGAGTTGTTTTTGATCAAAAATATGCTGAAGACTCTTATGGTCGGTGTACACTGTACACTTGGTGCCATATAGATAGTGTCTCCATATTTTGAGTGCAAAAACTACTGCTCCAAGTTCCAAATCGTGCGTCGTATAGTTCTTTTCATGAATTTTTAGTTGTCGTGAGGCATATGCGATAACTTTTGTGCATTGCATTAATACACATCCTAAACCTTGGCGCGAAGCGTCACAATAGATCACGAAATCATCATTTCCTTCCGGTAATGACAAAATGGGTGCAGACGTTAACTTCTTCTTTAATAACTAGAATGAGGATTCCTGTTCCGTGGACCAATCATACTTCTTTCCCTTTTGAGTCAATGCAGTTAAGGGTTTGGCGATTCTAGAGAAATCTTGAATGAATCTTCGGTAGTAACCAGCAAGACCTAAGAATTGGCGGATTTGTGTTGGAGTCTTCGGTGTTTCCCATTTACTAATGGCTTCGATCTTGGCGGGGTCAACTTTAATTCCATGTTTACTGACAACATGGCCCAAAAATTGTAATTCTTGTAACCAGAAATCACACTTCGAAAATTTTGCGTACAATTCTTCTTTCTTGAGCATCTCTAGTACCAGTCTTAAGTGTTGCTCATGTTCTTCCTTGTTCTTCGAGTAAATCAATATGTCGTCGATAAAAACAATGACAAATTTGTCTAAATACGGTCTACAGATGCGATTCATTAGATCCATGAATACTGCTGGAGCATTAGTCAATCCAAAAGGCATGACTAAAAATTCATAGTGACCGTAACGGGTTCTGAACGCGGTTTTAGGAACATCTTCTTCCTTCACTCTCAGCTGATGATATCCGAAGCGTAGATCAATCTTAGAATAAACACTGGATCCTTGCAATTGATCAAACAAATCATCAATCCTCGGTAATGGGTACCGATTCTTGATCGTTAATTTATTTAATTCTCGGTAATCTATGCACATTCTCATAGATCCATCCTTCTTCTTGACGAACAGAATAGGAGCACCCCAAGGTGAAAAACTAGGACGAATAAATCCACGGTCCGATAATTCTTGCAACTGGTCTTGTAATTCTTGCATTTCTGAAGGTGCAAGTCTATATGGAGATCGGGCTACAGGTGCAGCTCCTGGTATGAGATCAATCTGGAATTCTACACATCTGTGTGGAGGTAGCCCCGGTAATTCTTCTGGAAATACTCCGGGATATTCTCTTACAACCGGCATGTCATCAATGCTTCTTTCTTCAGTATCGATCTTCTTTACGTGTGCCAGAATAGCATAACAGCCTTTTCTTATAAGTTTCTGGGCCTTCATACAGCTGATAAAGTTCAGTTTTGAGTTGTTCTTCTCCCCATAAATCATTAATGACGTTTCATCCTTACGAGGGATGCGGATTGCTTTCTCAGCGCAAACAACTTCCGCTCTTGTTTTGGACATCCAGTCCATGCCAACGATTACATCAAAACTTCCTAATTCTACGGGTATCAAATCAATTTTGAAGGTTTCACCAGCGAGATTCATTTCGCAACCATGGAAAATTTTATCGGCTTTTATCAGTTTACCATTAGCTAATTCAATAGTATATTTATCGTCTAGAGGTAATGATGCACATTTTAGTTTAAAACTAAAGTCTTTACACATATAACTTCTATCAGCACCCGTATCAAACATAATAGAAGCTAGTTGATTATTAACGGTAAACGTACCCGTGACAAGATTAGGATCCTCACGTGCTTTACTGGCACTAACATTAAATGCCCTCCCACGTGCGGGTTCTTTGTTCTTCTCCTTATCAGGGCATTGATTTATAAAGTGACCAGACTTCCCGCATCCATAACATTTCTTGACATCGGTCGATTTTGTCTTTACTTCGGAAACGGTGGCATAACAATCTTTTGCCACATGTCCTTTCTTGTTGCACTTATCACAGACCACTTGGCAATAGCCTGCATGATGTGTGTAACATCTTTTGCAGAACGGATGAGGTCCCTTATAGTTTGGACTTGCAGTTGCCCCATCTTGTTTACCTTTAAAAGTTTCTTGTTTCTTCAGGTGAGTACTTTTGCCCTTATAGTCTTCCCATTTCCTCTTTCCTTCAGTTGTCTTGACTTCGGTAATTGGTGCCTTAATCGAACTCTCTGTGATCTGGTCCATGAGTTAGTGTGCCATTGTCATGGCTTCCTGCATCGTATTCGGTTTGGACGATGTAACATTTCCTTTGATATTGATCGATAAACCGTCAATATACATTTCTATCTTTCGTTTCTCGTTCGGCACCAATTCGGGACACAACAAGGCTAGTTCCATGAAACGCTTTTCATAGTTATTGAGATTCGCGTCGATAACCTTCAGATTACGTAACTCAGATTCCATTTTTCTGATCTCGTTTCGAGGACAGTACTCCTCGATTAGCATCTTTTTCAGTTCTTCCCAAGAGATATCATATGCCGTATCTATTCCTTCTGCTTTAGCATAATTGTTCCACCAAGTAAGTGCACCGTCTTGCAACGTGCACGAAGCATATTTTGACTTGTCTCCGTTCGCACAATTACTGATTTTGAAAACGGACTCCATCTTTTCAAACCATCGGGTTAGACCGACTGGTCCCTCGGTTCCACTAAACGTCTGTGGTTTGCATCCTTGAAAAGTTTTGTATGAGCATCCGTTTCGTGAGTTTGTGTTTACGGCTACTGCTTCGGCTGTTGCTTTTGCTGCCTCGGCTGCAGCAATTCTTTCATTCACACGTTTCTCGACTAGTTGCTCAAACTCAGCATCCGACATTTGAGACATGTTTCTTCAATAAACACAACAGATATAATTTAATCATATAGAATATTATAGGTAAAATGAGTTGTCAATAGTTAATCGTAGCATATTAATAATACGAACCGATTATTATAAAAGCCTTTTCTTCTTATTAGCATTTTATAATTATTTCTAGGGTATTACCTACCCGTTAAGTTCATACATAATAGCTAGTACAAGGAATTAACTACTAAAATCCTAATAATATTCCACTATGAAAATTATAGCGAGTTACTACGTTATTATGTAATAATAATAATAAGTATTAATAATACAAATAATCATTACATGCATTTATTATTAATAAACCAAAATAATACAATACCATACAATACCGATATTTTATATATGAGTATTCTACATAACAAGATAGAGTAGCACACATAAGCAATAGGATAGCGCATGGAAGATTTATGGTTGCGAGGTCGTTTATTCAGAACTATCAGAAACTTCTTCCCATTTGGTTCTCTCTGCCAATTGTTTGTGTGCACATGGTCCGACAGACATTCTGGCAGTGTATTTTATTTTTGGTTGGGGTTTTGAGGTACCCGTTGCCTCAGTTTGTTTAATACAATAAGGGTGGTTACGGATCGAATGGTCCTGTTCCTTTTTAATAATTAAGAACTTTTTATTAGTGTGGTTATTTTTATTATCTATAGCAAGTTGGAATTTCTCCTTAGTGATCTCTTTTATTTCATTAGCGAAATCCTCCTCCTTACTGATCTCGTCTGATGACGAATTGTCTGAGTCATGTGTAGGAGAATATGATGACGAACTGCGAGAATATGTACCGGTGGTCATGAACCGAAATCTGCCAGGCGTAATCAGCATAACCCGCCCGTCGGTGGTATATCTGGACCAATGTCCATATTTGTTTAGAAATGGACGATCCTCGTTTACTCCAGGGATCATGGGTCCATGCCAACGATACCGTGGCTCCGGAAAACTAGAGTTGGGTGGAGCTGGAACCTCCTCTGGATTTACCGGGAGTTGAGATTCCCCGGCTAACACAATTTCTTCTTTAATAGGTATTGGAACGCCCTTTTCAGTTGTGGATAGAATAGATTCAGTGTCCGATTCTGAGTCGTACAAAATGATAGGATTAGAAGAAGTCAACTATCACATAATTGAAACAACAATTACGTTAGCATATAAATATATTACATATAATGTTTTTGACCAAATGATAAGCAAAAATCAGTAAAAACAAATATGGTCATAGTCCAGACTCACTAATGCATCCTAACAATTACCAGTTAAACACACTAATGTAATTTCTGGTTCCCTATGACCTCAAGCTCGGATACCAACTGTAACGACCCGTCAAAATCGCTATTGACGCGGCACGTTAATCATTGATTCCACAGTGAGGTTTTGACCTCTATATGATACGTTTTGATAAAATATTGCATTCATTAAAATAAGTGACTTTCTAAACATAGAAAGTTATAAACATGTGGGCGAGTGCTTAGGTATAAGCAAAACCCCGAAATACATAAGTCTTTAATTTACAGGTTGACATCACAGTCCAATTATTTATTACACAACGTAGTTTTATTTTGAATGCAATAAACTTTGTACAAAGCATGAGAGACTCCATGCAGGCAACAAGCACATCACAGCGGAAGCATTCTAAGGACCTGAGGATAAAACATGCTAAAAAGTCAACACGAATGTTAGTGAGTTATAGGTTTAATTGCTCGAGTCATAAACATATATAAAGATAGACCACAAGATTTCATCAAAAGTTTATCAATAGATTCTACGTAACAGAGCACCCTGGTAACTAAACTTAACGCTATAGTGATATTACCCCATTCGTTTTAATACACGCAAACCAACGTGTCTTAAACTCAAATAACATACGTCCGTTAAAAGGCTAGCGCTCTAGCTCGGACGGGGATGTCAAGCCCTATGGATCCATATACAATTATTCGCGCCCACCAGTCCATATCCTATGTACTGGCAGCTACTAGTTACCAAAGCTAAGGGATTTTCGGTTTAACTCAGTGTAGAATTTAGTATGTACTTGTGTCATATTGCATTTAAAATAAATTGCATGTATTCTCAGTCCAAAAATATTTAAAGCATTTAAAAAGGGAGACTATAACTCACAGTTCAATATTGCGATTCAATATTGTAGGTAAATTGCGTAGACGTAATGATGGTAGACGACTGTATGGTTGGCCTTGGATTCAAGAACAATACCCCGAACAATACCCAATACTTCCTTAGCTTAAAGCGGTTTGAAACACGAATTAAAACACTCTCGTATATACATTATTATTATTAAACTAAAATTTAAAATTATAATTATAATATAAATAAAAATAAATTACAGAAGAAAATTTATGAAATATTCGTCGAGCAAAACGGACCTTTTATAGTACTTTTCGATTTACTGTAGCTCATGCGATCGCATGAGTTTTCAGTGTTTTTGCCATGCGATCGCATGGCAAACTTTTCTGTTTTTGTTTGCTAGTTCGTCGACATCAAATAGTATTTACTAGTAGCAAATAGTTTTTTACTGTAGCAAATAGTGTTTTACTGTAACAAATAGTGTTTTACTGTAGCAATAGTGTTTACTGTAGCAAATCACTGTAGCAAAGTCGTTTTCATTGTAGCAATGTAGCAAAATACGGTTTCACTGTAGCAAATAGTGTTTTACTGTAGCAAATAGTGTTTTACTGTAGCAAAGTAATTTTTACTGTAGAAAATAGGGTTTTACTGTAGGAAAGTCATTTTTACTTGTACATATATATATATATATACATACATATAATTGTTCATGAATCGTCGAGAGTAATCAAATGTAATTGTATATATGAAACAGTTCTAAATTTTGAGACTCAATCTAACAGACTTTGTTTAACGTGTCAAAATAATAAATCGTATAGAGAATTAGTTTAAATTAGTCGAAATTTTCCGGGTCATCACAAGTAAGTTCCCGAATCCTCTTATGCGTTTTACGAACTTGAAACCTTGATAACGAGCTTTAAATGATCAATCGACGAGAATTCGATTATTGTAAATGATGTTTTTGTTTGATGAAAAGTGTTTAGTTGTATTCCTTGTTAAATTACCTTTCCAACGATATAAGATACGTGTTTTGAATGTTTACGGTTCCATATTTATGGTTGTTTGAAGTTGGATTCTTGCATTAAGTGTTAAAACTGCCCAGAATTGCTGAACAGATACATGGAGCGGCGCTCCATAACCTTGAGCGGCGCTCCAAACCTTGCTGTCCAAAAGTGAATTTTTTCGTTTAATTCTAACTATGCTACGCACCTCCGATTAACATGAAACTTGTTCTAACATGCTCATAAATGATTAAAAACCTCAGAAAAATAGTTCGAGACCCGACCCGAACGTGTTGACTTTTTCGTTGACTTTGACTTGACCAAAGTTGACTTTTGTCCAAACTTAACCAAATACTTATGCAATCATTCTAACATGCTTTTATACTTGTACCTTGCACGAAATTTGACAATTTGATTCACATGCTATAATAATCGAGTCGTAACGAGCCATAGGACTAATTGAACACTTTGACCAACCGTGTTTACCGTTATTGATACAACCTACTTGTTTAGGTCAAGACTAGCAATTGTCCTTGCACACATTTACTTGTGAAGTACTTTATTACTCGTGCACTCAAGGTGAGATCACAGTCCCACTTTTACTCTATTAAACTTACATTTGGGATGAGAAAACATAAACGTTTCATTTTACAAAGTGAACACAAGTATGAAAACAAACATTCTACATACGAGTTAAAACAAAATCCTCAATTCGATTATCATTAGTTACACTTGCCGGGTGTAAGCGAGAACTTATGTTGTATGGCCATATGGGTTTGACAAACCCTCATTCGGACGGTTCGCTACCGTTACTTCGGATGAAATATATTTTCGAGAAACAGTGTATGTTCTAACACTATTGTGATGGGGTTCTATGGAAGAAAAGTTAAGCCTTGATAATTGGGTGCTCGTGATAACAATTTTTGGAATGGTTTATTATTATTGAAATGTTATAAATCTTGTGGTTCATTTGTACTTACTTACTTACTTAAACCTATGATTTTACCAACGTTTTCGTTGACAGATTTCAATGTTTTTCTCAGGTCCTTGAACGTTTTGTGATACATGCTTCCGCTCAATATTTTGATACTTGCATTGGATGTCGAGTATATATGCATACATGGAGCGTCTTTTGACTTTATTTAAACTGTGTCGCATAGGTTTCATTTGTACTTATAACATTGTAACGTAACTAGTGGTTGAACTATTCTGGTAAACTTTGAAACATCCTTACATTTGAAATGAATGCGACATATTTTTGGTCAAATGTTGTTTTAAAGACTTATGACCACGTAACGGAACCTAAGTAGACGGCGCCGTCAATGACGATTTTGTCGAGTCGCTACATCGCGAAGAGGTGCAAATCACAAGTAATCGATTGGCACAATTAGATTTGTAACCCTCAAATCTTTATTTAGTGTGAATTGTTGCTACTGTGTTTGTGTGACATTCTGTTCAAGTAGATGTACATAGGTGTGCTAAGCAGTAGCTTCTTGTTATACTTGTAGTGTGTTTTGAATGCTCCTTCTTGAGCATTTCTTGTACAGATATTTTATTTTCAATAAAAACATTGCCTTTCCAAAAAAAAAAAAAAAAATTAACACGCAAACACCTTTAGCTTTTCTTAAGAAAACCAATTTAAGTGTTGGAGTTTCTGATATACTTACAAAATGTATATGCAATACCCAACATATGTATATGTATTCCCTTTAAAAAAGTGTCAAATATTTAATAGTTTAAAAAAGAGTATATTGTAAATCGGCTTGATTTCTTTTTAAGGAAAAATGGTAAATGTTTTTATTTTATGAAAAAAGGTTACATTGAGCTAACAAGAAAGCTTTGTAGTATATGTGCTATTTTTTATAATTCTCGGTGTCCAAAGAACTAATTCACAATTTCAGATTTGATAAGAGCTAGAAATAGTTGCAAACAACAATTAATAAAAACCATCCAGGCATAGCCTGGGTAGCCATCAGGACTTCCAATGAAGTAAGAGGTCACGGGTTCGATTCCCTTCAAGACAAATACCTTGGGGCGAGCTCCATTTAGTGACTGATTGACTAGAGGATGTTTTGCCTGGTAGCGGTGGAGGCCTGGCTTGCCGTTTACCCGGGGTTTACCAACTAGAGGGGAGCCATTATGGCTCGTCGCTAGGGGGTTCCTCGTAAAAAAATAAAAATAAAAAAAAACAATTAATAAACTATTCTTGATGTCCAAAGAACTAATTTATAATTTCAGATTTGATAAGAATTAGAACTAGTTGCAAATAACAATTGATGAACTATGTTTAAATTTGTATACCAAGTGATAGAAACAAATAAGTGTATATGTTTAATATGTAAAGGTACACATCAATCTAGTCTATTTTGGGGATTTTAGTGAAGATGCTTGTGAAATTTTATGTTTGGTAATAAAAAGTGTATGTAGTATATGAAAAAGAGAATGGAAATGTTATTTAATATGGAAAAGATAACTAAATTAAAAGTAAAGATACTAAATTAAAAGTAAAGATAACAGTACTAAAAAATAGAGTCAGACGTGGAAGAGCATATAGAGCCTTGTAATTGTGTGAGGAAAATTGTTTAAAGTATATGAGACATATGAGTGAGATTAGCATTTCTCTAAAATAAAAGAGTTAACATTTTTTTTTTAAAAATAATTTAAAACCAAATTTTGTGTTCAAACTAAGGTTGCAAAAGACGATATGATGGGGTCGAGACGGTCGGGTCCTAAAGAGGTCGAGACGTTCGAGACGGAGTCGAGATGGACGTTAATCAAAGTTGACTTTTTAAATATATAAGTATATAAATGTATATGTGTACATATTTTAAAGTCAAAAATTTTAATTGGTTAATTTGTACACATAATCGTTATCACCGTTAATATAATACAAAAAATTCAAATCAAAATACGACAAATTTGACCGATTTTACCGACTTTTTGGCTTTTTCAAATTTTGAGAGACTTTGACCTGATTTTTTTCAATTTTGACCCGGATTTTGACCGTGGACTTTTATATTAGACAGTTTTTTTTCGAAACGAGACGGGCTAATCAACAAACCATCGCAACGGACGTCACAACGGCTTGAGACAAGGTGTTTTGCAACAGTGGGTCAAACCATCACAGATTAACTAAGCGATTGGGTTAACGAGCAAACACACTTAGAGAGAAGTAATTTATTTTTCATATTTTATACTACGGATTACTCCATAAAATATTATTGCAATTCAAGATTTTGTTAACGACGTTGACTATACAAATTTGTCACGCCACGTGGGCAACAACGATTAGACCAATTGTAACGGTCTCAAGTAACGCGAGTTACTTGCTTATGTGGACCAAGAAACGCCACAAATATGCGGTAATGGGGCATCACTTTGTGGTGTCACTTTGGCATTTCTTAGAAAGAAACACCAAAAGTGACGGTGTCACTTGTTTTTTTTAATTTTTTATTGATTTAAACATTTATTTATATCCTCATTTAATACTTAACTTAATTATATTTTAACACATCATCACAATACTTACATCAAAAAATAACACAACCAATACTCCACCCAACAAGAAACACGTCTTACTTATCCAAAAAGTGCAAAAAGGCAGGTGACACCAAAAGTGACACTGTTCACCGTTACGAATTACGAATGGTCTTACAAACATGAAGAAGGTTCAACCGGGAAGACGATGACTCACACCTGTAGCTAACAAATTCCATTTCCCAAGAAACACACAGTTCAAACAAATACATACGTATACACACACACTCTGTATCTATACATCTATCTTCCGAAACCCTAACTTACACAAACGACTGAATAATCTGCAGAAATTAATCATTAATCAATCATGGTGAAGAAACGAGTTCCTGATTGGCTCAATAGCCCTATGTGGTCTTCTCCTACACTCACCACATCTCCACCGTCAAAATCACAATCTCCACCGCCTCCGTCGTCGTCCTACGACGATCGCACCGGTAGTTATCCTTCCAAATCGTCTTCTGTTACTTCTTCTGATTCCTCTGTTAATGAATCTCGGTTTCCGTTGCCGGCGACTACGAGGACGGAAGCTAGGGTTTCTTCGATTTGTAGCAGCAGCAGTAGTAGTGATTTCGAATTTAGTTCTTCTCTTGAAGTTTATTCACGGCAAACGCAGTTATTACAGGAGGTTAGTTGTTTTTAGTTTATGTAATTAGAAGAGTTACTTGCTTTTGATCTGTGAAATTTGAATCATTAATCGAATGGATAGCAGTTTATATGTTTTTGTTGTTGAAATGCAGCTCTCAAAGAAGATTATAAACATTGGGGAATTGCGGCAGCTTGCTTCATTAGGTATTCTGGATACTGCTGGTATCCGTTCAACTGTATGGAAGGTTTGTAACAATTTGCTATTGAAATCAACCAATCGAATGTGGACAATAACTAGTAGTGTAAATGTGATAGGCATCACATTGTTGTTTACGTTTATGCTTATTGTTGAACGTGAGTACTAATTTGCACTTTTATAATACATACAGTTGTTGTTGGGATATCTTCCAACTGATAAGGGGCTTTGGTCATCTGAATTGGTTAAGAAGAGGTCTCAATACAAGCGTTTTAAAAAGGACCTTTTGATAAATCCAGTAAGTTATTGTTCATTTTCATCACATAGTGATCTTTATGTTGGGAATGCATGTGCTTCCATTTATGATTTCACAACAATAACAACAATACCCAATCTCATATGTGTGGGGTATGAGGAAGGTGGGACGTAGACAATCTTTCCTCTATCCTTGAATAAAGAGAAGTCGTTTCTCCACCCCGACTCCGAGTGAAACACTCACAAGAGTAGGGAGAGTCATCCCTCTTTCGATTCGACGGATAAAGAGATTGCTTCTAAGCGGACCTCCGGCCAAAAAGTAAGGGAAATTATAAATTAAAAAAAAAATAAAGAATAATAATAATAATAATAAAAATTAAAATAGAAAAAAATAAAAATAATAAAATAATAGAAATAATAATAATAATAATAATAATAATAATAATAATAATAATAATAATAATAATAATAATAAATAAAGAAATAATTAAATAAACACGCCATGAAAATAGTAGAATCAAATTTCCATGGGATTTAGAACATGCCTGTAGTACAATTTAGGCTCTAAGTAGCAGTCAAGTCGCCAATAAATCGACACTCGCTATTGCCTTACTTAATAAAGCCGTAAATAGAAAATAATAATAATAATAAATAAATAAATAAATAAATAATATATATATATATATATATATGATCATAATCAAGAGGGAAGCATTTTTTTGGGGGAAGGGGGGAAGCAAATTATTTTTTTTTTTTTTCGTTTTTTGAAAAAACTTTGTTCACGAACATTATAGGTTAGATGAAAATATGAACATTTAAAAAAGACACTTTGTGATGAATGTCATTATTTTGGCGAGAAAACGCTCGAAGAAAAAAATAAAAACATTCAATGCATTGAATGTTTTGCTGCTGAGTTTATTTGCATCGTTTTGTTTTCATCTTGTATGAAGTGTTTTTTTCGAATTTAGCCCGATTTAGAGTTTAGGGTTTTGGGTTTTCGGGTTTACTCCGTAAATCCTCAACCCAAAACCATAAACCCTAAACCCTAAACCGTTCGTGTTAAAATATTCAATCTAAACCCTAATTTCTAAACCCTAAATCCTAATTTCTAAATCCAAAACCCTAATTTCTAAACCCTAATAGTTGAACCCTAATTTATAACCCCCTAATTTCTAAACCCTAATTTCTAACCCCTTAAAAAAAAACTCAGCAGGAAAACATTCAATGCATTGAATGTTTTTATTTTTTTCTTCGAGGGTTTTCCCGCCAAAAAAATGACATTCATCACAAAGCGTCTTTTTTAAATGTTCATATTTTCATCTAATCTATAATGTTCGTGAACAAAGTTTTTTCAAAAAACGAAAAAAAATTACTTCCCCCCAAAAAAGTGTTTCCCTCTTGATTAAATCTATATATATATATATATATATATATATATATATATATATATATATATATACGTATGTATATATATGGAAATGTACCTTAGGCTGCTGTGAGGTGCTTAAGGCATACCTGAAAATGCTACACTAAAAGTACAATAACCCTATAT
Organism: Rutidosis leptorrhynchoides; assembly: GCF_046630445.1. Classification (NCBI taxonomy): domain Eukaryota; kingdom Viridiplantae; phylum Streptophyta; class Magnoliopsida; order Asterales; family Asteraceae; genus Rutidosis; species Rutidosis leptorrhynchoides. The sequence goes on along the minus strand of NC_092335.1, from coordinate 346,788,451 downwards.
GACCATATACAAACAACCATAAACACACCTAAACATGCATATCGACATACATACATACACCCCACATCCATCCATATATACATACATACATACCTACATCCGAACCGAAACATACATGAAACATACATATATGGAACATATCTGCGTACATAAATACACACATACATACATACACCCCTTCACGCATAAATACATACAAACAAACTAACATACCTACATACACGTACATACATACGAAAGCATACGAACATACGTCCATAAAGATACATAGATGCAACCATATATGCACACATACAACCAAACGTAAACATGCATACCCAAAAACATACCTACATAGACATGCATGCATCCATACCCTAGACCCTAAATATGCTTACATACAAACACATACATCCATACATATAACAACATACCTGCACATACAAACATACCCAATACCAAGAGGGGGTCTTAGTAAAAAGCATAGCGTGAAAATACACTAAACATGAAGATACATACTTACTTAAACATTCATACGTAGATCCCTTTAAAAGAAGACACATACACACATTCTCCCATACCCATATACCCACATACATACATACCCACATACACACCTACGTACCAAAACCTACTCGTCTATTCTAATTAAAGTCCTCCACGCATTCCTATCAGAAGTCATGTCCTCGGTCAATAAAAGCTCCTTCAAGTCGAGCTTTATTCTATCCTCCCCCTTCTCCTTCCATTTATGATTTCGTATGTTGTAATGTTTGAAGCCATATTGAACGTAAGTGATGTTCCGAAAGTTATGCTTATCATTTGATTGATCAGTGAGCTTCTTGAAATGCTACTGGTTTTATATGTTTCCAAAGTTGCGTATGTTTGCACCTTTTTTGTGTTCTAAATGTTTTTGTGGCTAGTCAGTCAGAAATCACAAGGAAATTGGAAGATTCTGCATCTGCTAAATATGGTGATCACATAAGTCAGGCCAGATGTTTACTAGCAAGATCAAAAGTACCTCATGGAGAGCATCCTCTAAGCCTAGGGAAGACTAGCATTTGGAACCAATTCTTTCAGGTACCAACCACAGTAGAAAGAACAATCTATTGTCAGATAGGCATACTCATACATGTATTTTTATCTACAGGTACCAACTTCAACAGATTTCAGTAAGTAGGGCTTTTGGATGATTACCGCTTATGCTATTGTTGTATATGAGAACTAATAAAGGGGTCTATAATTCTGAGATATTGATACTAGGATAGTTTGGTAGGCATGAAATTTCATCTGGTTGTGTCTCTTTTGTTCTTTGTTGTGAATGGCAAGACAAAATTCCAAGATAGACCACCAAAGGCTCTAGAATAAGGATGATCATTTTGATCCCTCATAAACTTTCCAATTTCCTATTTTCTTTCTTGCTTTTGTATATGTGTTTGTGGGTCATGTCAATCTGATTTACGAAGGGAGTTTGTGAAGTGGACCTTTTTGTTGGCTCTCTTTCTTTTGCACGGGTAAACGTAAAAGGTTTTCCCTGTTCAGCCTACTCGGCTAAACTTGGGATTACTCGAAAAATCGGTCAAAATTGGTCAAAGTCAAACTTGGTCAACATCCTAGTACTCCGCGAGTTGCTGAGTATTCTCTAAGAAGTCCTTACCGAGTACTCCACGAGTAGCAATTTTTGCAACTTTGGACATCAGTAACCTAACCATTAGGCTATCTTGGGATGTTTCTTGCTTTTGTAAGGTTTTTGTTATAATTCCTCTAAGATTTTGAATATATAAGCTTAGCTTGAAGTATACTAGTTTAATGTGCACTTTCTATAACCGGGGAACATGAAATACTAATACTAAAATGATTGATGAAGGGAACGTATGATGAGTTTGCATAATCAAAGGGTTACACGTGTCTTGTTAAAAAAATGGATCATAAGTTCAATTTTGCACAATAAAAGGACTTGTCACGACAACATAATGATTTGTTCTGTGAACTTGTAATCGTTTTTTGTGCGCAATTAAACTTGCATTCCCCGTATTTAAAAAAGAAAAATAGAAAATGTAAACCTAAAACTGTGCAAAAGCAACTCATGTTCCCTTTATCAAGTTTTTTGTCATTTTTGGTTCCATTCTATGAAATTTTCCGTAGTTTAATTAGCATTTCTTACGTGAATACTACTCCGTATCTATTTGTGTTTAGGAGCATCTTTTTTCTGCGCATATTTAATCTAATTGTGCAACAATTTTTGTGATTAATTCTTAAATTTATATCATTGCTCCAATTTCTGTTATCTTAGGACTCTGAGATCACTGAACAGATAGACCGTGATGTGAAACGCACTCTCCCAGACATGCGTTTTTTCTCTGGTGACTTTGGATTTGCAAAAGCTAATCAGGTAATTAGACAAACTGCCTTCATTCGACAGGCTGGAACTAAACAATTAAGAAATTGCAATCGAAAATCAATTGATTCAATAACAAATCTAAAAAAGTTAAGAACCAGGAACTAAATTAAACATAACCCGATAGCCGGTATCTTATTGTTCTTGAAGTTACGTAAATTTCATACGTTTGATGATGCAATCATGAAGTATATGGTCATGACGGACCTAACCCTAACGTTTGTTGCTTTCAGGACTCTATGAAAAATATACTGATGATATTTGCAAAGGTGAACCCAGAGATAAGATATGTGCAAGGGATGAATGAAATTTTGGCCCCCTTGTTCTATGTGTTCAAAACTGACCCCAGTGATGATTATGAGGATTATGCAGTAAGTAAATAACATAACATTTCTGTTTATATTGCCAATGCGTATATGAAAAATTGATTAGAAAATTGACTCGGCTGGCTTCTTTTTTACCAAATGTTACATCTGATTTAAACATGTACAGGAGGATGTAGAAGCAGATACATTTTTCTGCTTTTCGGCGTTAATAAGTGATTTTCGTGATAATTTCAGTCAACAACTCGATAATTGTATTGTTAGCATCCGTTCAACAATTTCAAGGCTATCACAGCTCCTAAAGCAACATGATGAAGAATTATGGCGACATCTTGAGATCACAACAAAAGTAAGAATCTTATATGGCCGTTGTCGTTTAAGAATGCTATATGAACTAGTTTAAGAATCCTTTTTAGCCTAATGTGGTTGGCATTTTCAATCTTTTTGACATCCTAATGTCGATCAGATAATAATAATAATAGTAATATTTATGTCTGACAGATATGCCCTTGTAATGATGACAGGTCAACCCTCAGTTGTATGCATTTAGATGGATTACACTCTTGTTGACTCAGGAATTTAACTTCAGTAATTGTCTCTACATCTGGGATATGGTGTTAAGCAGTCCTGAGGGTCCTCAAGTGAGTCAACCAACCCTATTTTGTTTTGAGGAGATGGCAGAACTCACAGGTTGGGTCATGGGTGATGGGTCTGGGTCAAATACTAAAATGGGTTATCTTTATTCACGTTCATGGCGAAACAGGTAGGACCGTAGGTGTGGGTTCATCATTTTGTCTATCTATTAAAATTCCCTATTTTCGATTTGTAGATTATATGTTATGTGAATCTAAATTAGGAGGTTTGGAGGTTTTATTGCACTTGTGACAACTTTCATAGTGTTTTAACTCATTATAGTTAGTTTCTTCAATTCTACTGTTATGATTATACACATGTTTTATGTTGTACTAAAATTCCTATTCTTTTTGCAGGAGGCTTTGGTTGAGGTATGTTGTGCAATGGTAATTCTTGTGCGGAGGCATTTACTCGCTGGTGATTTCACAGCTAACCTTAAGCTACTCCAAAGTTACCCATCCACAAATGTTAGGTATTTGCTCTATGTTGCCAACAATTTGCATTCTCATTCAACTCAATGATCACGTCCTGCTTTTTCTCTTCTTTCTATCCAGAATTATAGTTTATTTTATATGGTTGTGTGTGTGTGTGTGTAAATTGACATAATGTACAATATTAGTTAGTATAAGCATTCAGGGATAGTGTTATATTGTTCATTATTTTTTAATTTTTTAATTTTTTTTTACCATGACTAGTTCATTGCCCATGATGGCATGATTACACGTGTTGACGAATAAATAAATTTGAAGGTTACATTGAGTGTGATGATAGAATAATGTGTTAACTCGCGGCTCAAGTTAAAATTTCTTACATTGAGTGTGATGATAGAATAATGTGTTAACTCGCGGCTCAAGTTAAAATTTGAAACTTAGAACACTGTCTATTGTTCCTTTTGTCCTCCAAACTTAAGTAATTGATAAATGTATAGATGGGTTTCAGGAATTGTAGTAAAACGTTTGTTTTATGTTATAAGAACTAGAAAAAATTCGACCGCGCGTTGCTGCAGTTGTATTCAACGCGTGATTGAATTTGGATATACGTTGTTTGGTACCTAATCTATTTAGTAGGTTGGGTTGTTTGTTGGACGTGTATGTCTATGTATGAAATATAGCCCGAAATATTTAATGTTTTTTAAACGATGTCCGTTTCGTGTATAGTTAGTCGCGTTGTGTTCGTAAAAGTATTTCGAGTTGAACGGTGATCTCGGTAAAATTTAACTCGCACCGAGCGAGAATATAGGGCCCGTTATTTAGTGTTTTTTAACGATGTCCGTTCCGCGTATAGTTAGTCGCGTTGTGCTCGTAAGATATTTCGAGTTGAACGGTGGTCTCGGAATAATTTAACTCGCACCGAACGAGAAGATAGGGCCCGTTAAAAATTTGGGTGGAATTATTTCTTTTATTTTAATAAAATTATATATTTACGCATTCTACCCTGCAAAAGTGTAAATTTGAGGGGCTGTTGTGTAAATTGAGTCAAATTTGAGGGACCGTTTGTAGTGTGAACGCAAACTCAAAGCGGTGAAACTGTAACTACAAAAATTTGGGGGAGTTTTAGCATGTAGGGATAATAATAAGGGCTTCTTACAATCTCTTCTAATTTTATAAATAGAATATAAATATAAATAGAGTCAATCATGGATCGTTCATGAATTTCTATATAATGCTCGCTGGTTGCTCTTCTACTAACATTCTTTAAAAAAGTTCATTAACGTTTAACATGTACTACGTAGTATTTATCTTTTCTGAACCATCAACCTACCTATTTCTTATCATTATTCTCTATAAATAACAAGCTCTTTCTCCCTTAATCTGAATCAAACAGTGTGAACAAAAAAGACATTTATATCTCTAATAGTTAATATTACTAGACTAATGAATTACTACTAGATTACGATTAATATTAGACTAATAATATGAGACGGATGAATTACTACTAGACTATTACTCCTTCCGTTCCATATTAATAGTCAAGTATTCTATTTTAAGATGTTCCAAATTAATAGTTTAATTTCATAAATAGAAAATAATAAGAAGCTTAAATTCTATTATGCTCTTAATGTATGTGGAAGAAAGAAAAAGATAAGGGTAAAATTGGAAAGTAAAGAGAAAATATATTTTTATGATAATTTTTTAAACTGTATGTTTTTTGTTTGGAGATTATTAATATGGAACCGAGTGAGTATTAGACTATTAATATTAATATGAGAGGAAGAGTAATTAGTTACATTATATAATGGCTCATGTCCACTTCGTTCAAGATTTTAGTACATGAACATGTGGCATCCACGTTTCTAATTTTCACCACATATTATTTCTACACATGTTTTGTAAGATCCTAGTCTTGTTACATCATTATCTTTGTTGGCCATTTTAGCATGTGAGTTCGGACAAAAGAGGTACATTTATTATTAAAAAATTTACGGGTTCGGTTCTCAAGACACTGAGGAAACGACGAATTTGGAAGGAATGGACAACAAGAAGCTCTTCTTTAGTGTATTAAGATAATTAGTCAGCTTTTACCACAACAAGCCCTTCCCATAAAACCGTCTAAAGGCCTTACCGGGTGACCAGAACTATATATATACAGAGCATATGTATAAAAATGTGTCATGTCTACTTTATATTCTTGAGCGTACGTATAAAAATACAAGCCATGTCTACTATGCTAGTACTTGCATATCCATTATGTAGAATTATCTTCACTGGAGGCGAAAATAATTTGAAAAGCGTAGCACTTTTTAGGGTAAAATATGAAAATTTTTCAGTAAAATATTGAGATTTTTAGACAAAATTTGGAGGCTTTTGGGCCAAAATATGAAAGCTTTTAGGCAAAATATTGAAACTTTTGGCAAAAGAAAAATCTACCAGGCAAATAAAAAGATCCATAGTTTTTACACTAAAAATTTCAAATTAAATGGGGGCGAACGTCCCCCGATCCCCACATAGTTTCACCCCTGAGTGTATGAATATAAACAAAAAATGCAAATGTATAGTTAAAAGTTCAAATGAGAATTAAAAAAAGTAGAGAACTGTGACAATTATTAAATTACAAGTATTTTTACATGTGAATAAGTTGAATCATATATAAATGTCAATGAATAGTAAGTTTGAGCAAAAAATAGTTTGAAAAAATCTATAATTTAACTATTCAACTATATAATCATATGTATAATTTCTTTTTCACATGTGAAGATGTGTTTGTGAATATGCGAATATTTCATATTTAATTCACAATTGAAAATATAATTTATAGTTGTGAAAATTTGTTTGTCTATAATATGAGCAAATAATATATATATATATATATATATATATATATATATATATATATATATATATATATATATATATATATATATATATATATATATTAGAGGGATCAAATGAGAACTTTTTTTGTGTGAGAACCCTGAGAACTCGAAAATACCCCAAAATACACTGAAATTCGAGCAAAAAAAGTGGCGAGCGAGCAAAAAAGGGGAAGGACGAACAAAAAAATACATGGCGGGCGAACAAAAATGCTTGGTAGTCGAGCAAAAAAAATGGAAGGGCGAGCAATTTTCATGGTATTAGAACAAAAATTGTTGAATTAGAACAAAAAAAAAAAAGAAGGGCGAGCAATTTTTTTGTATTAGAACAAAAATTGTTGAATTAGAACAAAAAAGTTTGAATTAGAACAAAAAAAAAAGGGCGAGCATTTTTTTGTATTAGAACAAAAATTGTTGATTTAGAACAATTTTGGTTCTACATTTGTTGTTCTACATCTGTTGTTCTACAATCAAAGTTCTAAAAAAAAAAAAAAAAAAAAAAAAAGATGCATCATGCATCTAATTGTACAGCCTTAAACCCATATGCATCATCTTCTACACTTAAATCATTAATAAATATTAAAATATATAAAGCAAACTGTACATGGTATTAAGTTACATACACGATTTCGCACAGGTGTAATTATCAAGTTACAGACTAATTATTATCTAATACGAATTATACAATTATCATCAATTAAAATTAGACATCGAACAAGTTGCAGCGCATTGTTGGTCCCCACTAAAACAATCACCTGTTCTTTCTCAGTTATCTGCCATTTACAACTGAAGCAATTGCTTATCGTCAATACACTTCAATTTGAACACAAAATGAAGTAAGTGAAAAAAAAATTGACCTGAATCACCAATTCGATTGGGATCAGATAGGAAACCGTGAATTAAGAACAAAGCCGTGACCAATTCAAGTTTAGCTTCTGTTTATGAATCAATCTCAAACTAGTATCAACAAATTGATTAATTGATGTTTTAATTCGATTTTGTTAGGATTAAAAAATTGTTCGACCTTCCGATTTTTTTTGTTCGCCCACCATAGTTCTCAGGGTTCTCACCAAATTGGAGTTCTCAGGGGATCCTCTCCCTATATATATATATATATATATATATATATATATTGTTGAATATAAATGTATAAAAAATATATATATATAATGATATTTATATATATTAAATGAAATTGATATTTATATGATTAAGTGTTTCCAACATGTTAAGCAATCAAACTTGTTAAGACTTGATTAATTGAAATATGTTTTATATAGACAATTGACCACCCAAGTTGACCGGTGATTCACGAAGGTTAAAACTTGTAAAAACTATATGATGTCATATATATGGATATATATATATATATATATATATATATATATATATATATATATATATATATATATATATATATATATATATATATATATATATATATATATATATATATATATATATATATAGTTATAGTTAACATGGTATTATGATAAGTAAACATATCATTAAGTATATTAACAATGAACTACATATGTAAAAACAAGACTACTAACTTAATGATTTCGAAACGAGACATATATGTAACGATTATCGTTGTAATGACATTTAATTGTATATATATCATATTAAGATATATTAATATATCATAATATCATGATAATGTAATAATTTAACAGCTCATTTGATATAATAAACAATGGGTTAACAACACTTAACATGATCGTTAACCTAAAGGCTTCAAAACAACATTTACATGTAACGACTAACGATGACTTAACGACTCAGTTAAAATGTATATACATGTAGTGTTTTAATATGTATTTATACACTTTTGAAAGACTTCAAGACACTTATCAAAATACTTCTACTTAACAAAAATGCTTACAATTACATCCTCGTTCAGTTTCATCAACAATTCTGCTCGTATGCACCGTATTCGTACTCGTACAATACACAGCTTTTAGATGTATGTACTATTGGTATATACACTCCAATGATCAGCTCTTAGCAGCCCATGTGAGTCACCTAACACATGTGGGAACCATCATTTGGCAACTAGCATGAGATATCTCATAAAATTACAAAAATATTAGTAATCATCCATGATTTATTTACATGTAAACAAAATTACATATCCTTTATATCTAATCCATATACCAACGCCCAAAAACACCTACAAACACTTTCATTCATCAATTTTCTTCATCAAATTGATCTCTCTCAAGTTCTATCTTCAAGTTCTAAGTGTTCTTCATAAATTCTATAAGTTCTAGTTTCATAAAATCAAGAATACTTTCAAGTTTGCTAGCTTACTTCCAATCTTGTAAAGTGATCATCCAACCTCAATAAATCTTTCTTATTTACAGTAAGATATCTTCTAATACAAGGTAATACTCATATTCAAACTTTGATTCAATTTCTATAACTCTAACAATCTTATTTCGAGTGGAAATCTTACTTGAACTTGTTTCCGTGTCATGATTCTGCTTCAAGAACTTTCAAGCCATCCAAGGATCCTTTGAAGCTAGATATATTTTTCTCATTTTCAGTAGTTTTATCCAGAAAACTTGAGGTAGTAATGATGTTCATAACATCATTCGATTCATACATATAAAGCTATCTTATTCGAAGGTTTAAACTTGTAATCACTAGAACATAGTTTAGTTAATTCTAAACTTGTTCGCAAACAAAAGTTAATCCTTCTAACTTGGCTTTTAAAATAAACTAAACACATGTTCTATATCTATATGATATGCTAACTTAATGATTTAAAACCTGGAAACACGATGAACACCATAAAATCGGATATATGCCGTCGTAGTGAAAACGGGGGCTGTTTTGGTTTGGATAATTAAAAACTATGATAAACTTTGATTTAAAAGTTTTTCTTCTGGGAAAATGATTTTTCATATGAACATGAAACTATATCCAAAAATCTTGGTTAAACTCAAAGTGAAAGTATGTTTTTCAAAATGGTCATCAAGATGTCGTTCTTTCGACGGAAATGACTACCTCTTTAGTAATTGACATGTAACTTAAATTTCCGACTATAAACCTATACTTTTTATGTTTGGATTCTTAAATTAGAGTTCAATATGAAACCATAGCAATTTAATTCACTCAAAACGGATTTAAAATGAAGAAGTTATGGGTAAAACAAGAATGGATATTTTTGATCTTTTAAGCTACGGGAAATGTTTAACAAATCTATACAAATCATATCCTAGCTAACTTATATTGTATTATACATGTATTCTAATATATTATGTAATCTTGGGATACCATAGACACGTATGCAAATGTTTTGACATATCATATCGACCCATGTATATATATTATTTGGAACAACCATAGACACTCTATATGCAGTAATGTTGGAGTTAGCTATACAGGGTTGAGGTTGATTCCAAAAATATATATACTTTGAGTTGTGATCTAGCCTGAGACGTGTATACACTGGGTCGTGGATTAATTCAAGATAATATATATCGATTTATTTCTGTACATCTAACTGTGGACAACTAGTTGTAGGTTACTAACGAGGACAGCTGACTTAATACACTCAAATCTTTAAAACATAATAAAAATGGTTGTAATTATATTTTGATCATACTTTGATATATATGTACATATTTGTATAGGTTCGTGAATCGATCCGTGGCCAAGTCTTATTTCCGAGGAAGGAAATATCTGTGAAAGTGAGTTATAGTCCCACTTTTAAAATCTAATATTTTTGGGATGAGAATACATGCAGGTTTTATAAATGATTTACAAAATAGACACAAGTACGTGAAACTACATTCTATGGTTGAATTATCAAAATCGAATATGCCCCTTTTTATTAAGTCTGGTAATTTAAGAATTAGGGAACAGACACCCTAATTGACGCGAATCCTAAAGATAGATCTATTGGGCCTAACAAACCCCATCCAAAGTACCGGATGCTTTAGTACTTCGAAATTTATATCATATCCGAAGGGTGTCCCGGAATGATGGGGATATTCTTATATATGCATCTTGTTAATGTCGGTTACCAGGTGTTCACCATATGAATGATTTTTATCTCTATGTATGGGATGTGTATTGAAATATGAAATCTTGTGGTCTATTGTTACGATTTGATATATATAGGTTAAACCTATAACTCACCAACATTTTTGTTGATGTTTAAAGCATGTTTATTCTCAGGTGAATACTAAGAGCTTCCGCTGTTGCATACTAAAATAAGGACAAGATTTGGAGTCCATGTTTGTATGATATTGTGTAAAAACTGCATTCAAGAAACATATGTCGATGTAATATATTTCTATTATAAACCATTATGAAATGGTCGTGTGTAAACAGTATATTTTAGATTATCATTATTTGATAATCTACGTAATGTTTTTAAAACCTTTATTGATAAAATAAAGGTTATGGTTGTTTTAAAAATGAATGCAGTCTTTGAAAAACTTGTATACCTTTGACTTTTACTTTAATCCATTTGTTGATTTCCTCCGTAACTTTCACAAATTCAACTAACATTCCCTTTTCTTTTGGCGATAAATTGGATACTAATCGGTTACATAACTTAAAGTTTCCCTTAATCTTAGCATCGTGAATCCGTTTATAAAGTTTCTTCATTGAACTGTTAAAAATGGGTTCATCTAATTTCGTATTATCAACGGGGTTCTTTGTGATTGGATCATCATTAAGTGTTTCTTCATCTTCCCCACACTTATGCATTTTTATTGGTTTAACAGTTTTGGTTGGTGGAGATCTAAACTTTCGGTTCACAAAGGTGATCGATGTATCACCATCCCTAAGTGTTATTCTACCTTCTCTTACATCAATGAATGCCTCGGTGGTTGCTAAAAATGGGCGACCTAGAATTAGAGGAATATCAAGGTTTTCCTCCATATTAATCACTATGAAGTTTGTAACAAAGGTCAAACTTCCCACGTTAACAAGTAAATTATTTGCTATTCTAACCGGGTGTTTAATGGTTTGGTCAAATGTTTGAACACCTATTTTGGTTGATTTTAATTTACCCATGCCTAATCTTTTGTATGAGGAAAGAGGCATAATATTTGCACTTGCTCCTAAATCTGCGAGTCCATTATATATAGCACTATCATTAAGCAAGCAAGAAATGATAAATTCACCCGGGTCTCCTGCTTTAGTAAGTCGAGTTGGTTTGTAAACCTTTTTTGGGTGTTCTTTTCTTGGTTCTTTCACTTCTATTTGAACTTCTTGTTCACATTTTTCTTCGTTTCTTGGAATGGGAGGTTTGTATAAGAATTCTTCTTCATCACTCAAATTTGACTCCTCCCTATTTTCCAATTTTGATTTTTCATATGTTGTTGATAACATATTTATGTTTTCATTTTGAAGGTTTTCTTGGGTGGTGAAATTATGATTAACTTCATTGTCAACTTCTATCGGACCATGTATGTAATGTTTAACTCTGTGACCATTAACTTTAAATTCAATCCCATTTGAATTTATTAATTCTACTGTTCTGTATGGGAAAACTCTTTTGACTATGAATGGTCCAGACCATCTTGATTTCAATTTTCCAGGAAATAGCTTGAATCGTGAATTGAAAAGAAGAACTCTGTCTCCTTCTTTGAATTCTTTTGAACTTCTGATTCTTTTATCATGCCATTTCTTCGTTCTTTCCTTATAGATTAAGGAATTTTCATATGCTTCATGTCTTAATTCTCCTAATTCGTTTAATTGACTTAACCGTAGACGTCCGGCTTCATGTAAATCAAGATTACATGTCTTCAAAGCCCAAAATGCTTTGTGTTCAATTTCTACTGGAAGATGACATGCTTTTCCGTAAATGAGTTTAAAAGGTGTGGTTCCAATTGGAGTTTTGTAGGCTGTTCTAAAAGCCCATAGTGCATCTTCCAATTTAATGGACCATTCCTTCGGATTTGATCCTACGGTTTTCTCTAAAATACGTTTTAAAGTTCGGTTGGTATTTTCAACTTGTCCACTTGTCTGTGGATGATAAGCAGTGGAGATTTTATGAGTTACTCCATATCTTTTGAGAACTTTCTCAAGTTGATTATTACAAAAATGAGTTTCCCGATCACTTATTAAAGCTTTCGGTGTTCCAAACCTTGCAAAAACACGTTTTAAAAAATTGACTACAACTCGTGCATCATTAGTCGGGAGAGCTTGTGCTTCCGCCCATTTAGATACATAATCAATGGCAACGAGAATGTATAGATTATTATGAGATTTTGGAAATGGACCCATAAAGTCAATACCCCAAATGTCAAATACTTCACATACTTGAATGACATTTTGTGGCATTTCATCACGTTGACTTATTTTTCTGGCCCTTTGACATGCATCACAGGATTTGCAAAGAAGGTGTGCATCTTTGTAAATTGTAGGCCAATAGAATCCAGCATCATAAACTTTTCTTGCTGTTAGTTGAGGCCCATAATGCCCTCCGGTTGGTCCTGTGTGACAATGGTTTAAGATTTTACTAGCTTCATCTCTGAATACACATCGGCGTATTATTCCATCTGGACAACTTTTAAACAAATGTGGATCTTCCCAGAAATAGTTTTTTATTTCACTAAAGAATTTCTTTCGTTTTTGGTACGATAATCCTTTTTCAAGGAATCCACATACTAAGTAGTTTGCATAGTCTGCAAACCATGAAATTTCATTATAATCTATCTTCAATAGATATTCATCAGGAAAGTTGTCTTGTATGGTCGATTCATTTAGAACTTCTAATTCGGGATTTTCAAGACGAGAAAGATGATCAGCGGCGAGATTTTCTGCTCCCTTTTTATCTAGGATTTCAATATCAAACTCTTGTAAGAGTAAGATCCAACGGATTAATCATGGTTTAGCATATTGTTTCGAAAATAGGTATCTAAGAGCAGAATGGTCGGTATAGACCACCGTTTTTGCTAGAACGAGATATGATCGAAATTTGTCAAAAGCAAAGACAATAGCAAGGAGTTCTTTTTCAGTAGTTGTGTAATTTTTTTATGCTCCTTGTAACATCTTACTAGCATAATATATAGGTTGAAATCGTTTTTCAATCCTTTGTCCTAAAATGGCTCCCATTGCAAAATCACTTGCATCGCACATAAGTTCAAACGGTAGATTCCAATTTGGTGTTATCATGATCGGCGCATTAGTGAGTTTTTCTTTAATAATATTAAAAGATTTGATACATTCATCTGAAAAGAAGAATGGAGCATCCTTTTCTAGGAGTTTATTCATAGGAGTGGCAATTTTAGAAAAATCTTTTATGAAACGTCGGTAAAAACCGGCATGCCCTAGAAAACTCCTAACTCCTCTAACATTGGTGGGATGTGGAAGTTTAGCAATTACATCTACTTTAGCTCTATCCACTTCAATTCCTTCCTTTGAAATTTTATGACCAAGAACGATTCCTTCTTTAACCATGAAATGGCATTTTTCCCAATTAAGTACTAGATTTGATTGTTCGCATCTAATAAGCATTCGTTCAAGATTAACTAGACATGATTCAAATGTATCACCGAAGACTGAAAAGTCATCCATGAAAACTTCCATGCATTCTTCTATCATGTCGTGAAAAATCGCCATCATGCACCTTTGAAAGGTTGCAGGGGCGTTGCAGAGTCCAAATGGCATGCGTTTGTAAGCAAAAGTACCATAAGGGCACGTGAATGTGGTTTTTTCTTGGTCCTCGGGTGCTATTGGAATTTGAAAATATCCGGAAAAACCATCAAGAAAACAATAGTAACTATTTCCGGCTAATCTTTTCAACATTTGATCAATAAAAGGTAAGGGAAAGTGATCTTTTCTGGTGGCGTCATTTAATTTTCTATAATCAATACATACACGCCATCATGTTACAGTCCTAGTAGGAATAAGCTCATTTTTCTCATTTGTGATGACAGTCATGCCACCCTTCTTAGGCACGCATTGAACTGGGCTTATCCATGGACTATCAGAGATTGGATAAATTAAACCTGCATCTAGCAGTTTAATAATTTTTTTCTTAACAACATCTTGCATATTAGGATTTAGTCTTCGTTGGCGTTGCACATACGTTTTATGACCTTCTTCCATAAGGATTTTATGTGTGCAATACGAAGGACTTATTCCTTTAATATCATGAATTTTCTATGCAATAGCTGGTTTATGAGCTTTCAACACAGAAATGAGTTGAGATTTTTCATTTTCAGTACGAGAAGACGATATTATTACAGGTAATTCAGATTCACCATGTAAATAAGCATATTCCAAATGGTTTGGAAGTGGCTTTAACTCTAATGTCGGTGGTTCTTCTATCGATGATTTATATCGATATCCGTCTTCTTCTTTTAACATTTGAATTTTTTCTGTTGTTGGTTCATATCCATTAGCCATAAGTGTAGTTAACATTTCAGTTTCATCAATTGGTTCAGTTCCTTCTCCTAAAAAACATTCTCCTGTTCCTTGCAATTCTGGAAATTCTTCTAACAATTTTGCATGTGATTCTATAGTTCGAATATAATAGCATGTATCATTTGCAGATTGTGGTTGTTGCATAGCTCTATCAACTGAAAAGGTAACACTCTCGTCCTCTATACTTAGGGTCAGTTTCTTACCGAACACGTCTATCATTGCTTTAGCCGTGTTTAAGAATGGTCTTCCTAATATGAGAGGAACTTGAGAATCTTCTTCCATGTCCAGAACAATAAAATCTACTGGAAATACTAAAGTACCAAATTTAACTAGAATGTACTCCATTATCCCTTTAGGATATTTTATTGATCTATTGGCTAGTTGTATGCTTATTCTTATTGGTTTCAATTCTCCAAGGTCTAGTTTAGTGTATAGTGAATACGGCATTAAATTTATACTAGCACCTAAGTCTGCCAATGCTTCTATTGAACTAAGACTACCCAGAAAACATGGAATTGTGAAACTTCCTGGATCTGATAGTTTTTCTGGTATTTTATTCAACAGCACTGCTGAACAATTAGCATTCATAGTAACAGCCGAGAGTTCTTCCATTTTCTTTCTATTTGAGATTAGATCTTTCAGAAATTTAGCATATCTAGGCATTCCTGAAATTACATCAATGAAAGGAAGATTTACATTTATCTGTTTAAACATATCCAAGAATTTGGATTGCTCGGCTTCAAGTTTCTCTTTTCTCATTTTACTCGGGTAAGGAAGTGGTGGCTGGTATGGTTTAACATAAGGTTTAGCCTTAACTGTGTTATCTTCATTAACCTTTTCAACTACCGGTTCTTTTTCCTTATCTTGTTCAGGTTGTGGTTCTTGTGGAGTAGGAATAGCTTTCTCAGAAATTACAGGTATTTCAGGTGGTTTAAGTGTAATACCACTTCTTGTGGTAATAGCTTTAGCTGTTTCATTCCGGGAGTTAGCATTTGTATCACTAGGTAGACTTCCCGATTTTCTTTCACCTATTAACCTTGCTTGGTTACTTACTTCTTGTTCCAGATTTTGAATAGAAGCTTGTTGATTTCTAAATGCTTGAGCATTTTGTTCATTGGTTTGTTTCTGAGATGTGAAAGACTGTGTTTGATATTCAACTAGCTTCGTCATCATATCTTCTAAATTCGGCTTTTTAGCATCGGTTTGTGGTGGTTTGTTTTGAAAATTAGGTCTTTGCTGATTGTAAGTATTATTGGATACTTGTTGATTACTAGGACCTTATTGATTGTTGTATGGAACATTTCGATTATAATTCTTGTTTTGATTGTAAATCGGTCTTGGCGGTTGATAATTATTCTGATAATTATTTCCAGGCCTTTGGTTTATGTATGAAACATTCTCTCTTTGTTCCATTGTTAGTTCAATACTGAGACAATCTTTTGTCAAATGTGGTCCTCCACACTGCTCACAACTAATTCGTATTGAGTGAATATCTTTAGTCATCTTTTCCATTCGTCTCTCGACAGCATCTATCTTTACGGAAATAGAATCTAAGTCATGGCTAGAATCGGCTCTAGCTGGTTTAGATGATCTAACGATGTCTTTTTCTTGGTGCCACTCATGTGAGTGGGAAGCAGTGTTATCAATAATTTTATAAGCATCAGTTTCTGTTTCTTCATAATAGAACCACCAGCTGCTATATCTATGTCTTTTCTTGTAGTGATGTTGCATCCTTGGTAGAATATTTGTACTATTTGACTGGTGTCTAAACCATGTTGCGGACATCCTCTTAATAACTTACCAAATCTGGTCCATGCCTCATATAGAGTTTCATTTGGTTTTTGTGTGAATGTAACAATTTCTCCTTGAAGTCTCACGGCTTTAGATGCCGGAAAGAATTGTTTAAGAAATTTTTCAACTAAAACGTCCCATGTATCAATCGCCCCTTCAGGTAACGATTCTAACCAATCTTTGGCTTCTCCCTTTAAAGTCCAGGGAAATAACATGAGATATATCTGTTCATCTTCAACTTCTCTTATTTTAAATAGAGTGCAGATACTATTAAAGGTACGAAGATGTTCATTTGGATCTTCCTTCGGTGCACCACTAAATTGGCATTGATTAGTCACCATGTGTAGAATTTGTCCTTTGATTTCATAATCTGGCGCATTTATGTCAGGTTGAGTAATTGCGTGACCTTAGCCAGTGCGTTTAGCTCTCATTCGGTTTTCCATACTTAAAGGTTCCAGATTCTCCATAATTGAATTTGTTGAATCTGAATCACTAGAAGATTCTGATTTAATGGTTCGTTCCTCAACAATCTCTGTTTGAAAGATTAGTGGTTCAGGATCTATGAATTATCCCTGAATATTCTCCGGATTCTCAATTGTGAGGTTGGGTTCAAAAAAATGGATTATCGAAAATTTGAATTGGAGTACTTGGTCGACTGGATGACGATTCTAAAGGAAAATCAACGGCAACAATATTTGCTAGATGTCTTGATCGAGTTACAGGTGGTGAACGTACAAAAGGTGGTGAACGTTTTGCTCGGTGCATTAGCTGAATATCCTATTAGTTTTTAAAAAGAAAGAAAAATTATATAAGTTATCCAATTAATAGACTTTTCTGATTTTGCCCACGTTTCGAATAGCCAAAAGATGCAGCAGAGGGGCAGGATTCGTTTGGTCTCAATATAATTGAGTACTGTTTGGCTCCAATAACCCGGTCCACGTACAAATCCAACTATTACTACGAACCAGAAAATTTTGATGTCTATCAATTTAACCGCTTAAAATAATTTTTCATAATTTAAAGAAATTTAGAGAAGAAATAGAATAAAAATCTATGTCCTAAAAACTAGAGTGGCGAGAAATAAGAAAGAAAAAGAGCGCGTCGGTATTAAAATTGGAGAAATAAGAAAGAAAAAGAGTGACTTATAAAAATTTAAAACACTCGACTAACCCAACCTTATTATTATCACTAACTTAAAATTAAAATTGCAAATTGAGATTACTAATTGGTGTGATAATTGATACATAGGTAAAAGGCGTCGAAAAATAAAAATAACAAAGTAGCGCGTTGAAACTTAAAAAAGAACTAAAAACTAAGAATTAAAAGTTGCGTCTAAAAATATTAAAGCTTACAAGTAAAACTATATCCCAAATGGCAATAACTTAAAAAGGTACTAAAACTTAAAAAGGCGTCGCAAAATTCTAAAGCACCTAAATCTTAGTCTAAAGAAAAAGCACTTAAGGGATTTTACGGCAAAGTCTAAAAATCTAGAAATAAAAATAACTAAGGCAAAAACTATATCTTAAAACTAAAAATGAGCGAAAAATACAAAAATTACGCTAAAACAATTAAAAAGATACAAAATATAAAAATAAACTAAAAGTTGTAAAATTTACAATTTTTATAAAAATATTATTTTTATATTATTTATTTTATAAAACTATTAATTTATATAATTTATTAAAACTAAATATAACTTAAAAAATACAAATTAAAATAAAACTAAAACTAATTATAATAAATCAAACCCTAATTTTAATTAATAATAATTTAAATTTAACCCTAATTTTGTAATTAATGCGTCTGAGGTTTGACCTGTCAGATTGACCTCCGCGAGTGCGGTTAGGTCCAGTTCAATAGCTCCGCGAGTCGCGGAGGGTTCAATTTAAACTGAGAAAGGGTTCGTTTTTTACTCAGGTTCAATTAAATTTTTTTTTTACTTTTTCTGTTTTTCTAAAATATAAAATATATATATATATATATATATATATATATATATATATATATATATATATATATATATATATATATATATATATATATATATATATATATAACTATTTCTATAAAACAATAAAATACTTATATTTAAACTCAAAAATAAAAATACTTTTTAAATTTATATATTTTTTTAACAAACTCTTTTTGTATTTTTATATTTTTATATTTTTAAAAACTTATATTTTTATACGAAGAACTTAATAAAAACTTTTACAAAATTATATATATATTTTTTTATATCATTAGCGTTGCGCTTTCGGTGTTTAAGTTCTCCCCGGCAGCGGCGCCAAAAATACTTGGTTGTTATGCGAGGTGTATATGAAAGAGCTTATATTTTACTAGGAAAAACTATTAAATATGATACAATTTTACACAAGATATTTATTTATTTATAGAATGGATATACTTAAACCTTGCTACAACACTTATAGGCAGTGTACCTAATCGTACAGTAGTGTAATTTTTAGTAAGTCCGGTTCGTTTCACAGGGAAATCTTTAAACAAAGCTTAACGCTATATTAGTTTTAATTTATAAAAATACAAATATATATATAAGTAATAGTATTATTATAAAGGGGGGTTTTTACCGTTTAATGACCGGTTTGTCGATTTTAAAAACTTTAGTCGCAGTTAAAACCTAATGTAAAATATTAAATAAATAAAAGACTTAATTTAAAGCGTAAAGTAAATAACGATAATGAAATTGCGAATAATAAAAGTGCGATAAAATAAAACTACGATAATTAAAGAGTAAAAAAATTAACAGTGCAATTAAATACAATAACAATAAATAAAAGTGCAATAATTAGAAGTGCAATTAAATATGAAAATAAAGGAATTATGCTTATTTAAACTTCCGTAATCATGATGTTTGACGTGTAGATTTTTAGTTTTATGCCCATGGGTTAATTGTTCTTTGTCCTGGATTATTTAATATGTCCATACGGATTTGTCCATAATAGTCCATCAGTCATAAATATAAAGTGCGAAAGCCTTCGTCAAATTATTCTTATTTCCGAAGTCAAATATTCCAACTAATTGGGGATTCGAATTGTAACAAGGTTTTAATACTTTGTTTAATGAATACACCAGGTTATCGACTGCGTGTAAACCAAGGTTTTACTACTTTGTTAGCAATTACACCAATTACCCTTGAATGTAATTCACCCCTGTTTCAACAAGTCTATTAACTATTAATCCAGTTCCGTGTCCGGTAAAATGAACAATTATTGGTATTTATAGATATCCCGCCCACCGTACCCAGTCAAGCGTATGTGGTTATGATAATGCTAAAAACGAACATATATTTCATAGCATTATTCCTCAAGAAAGACAAGCTTTTAGTTGCAATTGTTCTATTTACAAGTGATATTCGTTTAAATAATAAAAGGTGAAGACAAAAGACAGATTCGACGAATTGAAGACGCAAACGACCAAAAAGCTCAAAAGTACAAAATACAATCAAAGAGGTTCCATTTATTGATAAGAAACGTCTCAAAATTACAAGAGTACAAGATTCAAAACGAAAAGTACAAGATATTAAATTGTACGCAAGGACGTTCGAAAATCCGGAACCGGGACCAGAGTCAACTCTCAACGCTCGACGCAACGGACTAAAAATTACAAGTCAACTATGCACATAAATATAATATAATATATAATTAATTCTTAAAATTAATATATATATTATATTATATTATAAAACCGTCGGCAGAAGAAAACAACCAAATGTGAGCCTCCCCAGCTGGCCATGCGATCGCATGGCCTGGAAGGCATAAATCCATGCGATCGCATGAGCCCCAGTTCCAGCCTACATGCCTATAAAAATCGAGCTTTGGTGCACCACAAAAACACATCCTTTCTTCTCTTCATCATACGTGAAGTGTATATATATATATATATATATATATATATATATATATATATATATATATATATATTAATATTTTAATTTAATTTTAATTTTAATTTCTAATAATAAGGGTATGTTAGCGAATGTTGTAAGGGTGTAAGTCGAAATTCTGTCCGTGTAACGCTACGCTATTTTTAATCATTGTAAGTTATGTTCAACCTTTTTAATTTAATGTCTCGTAGCTAAGTTATTATTATGCTTATTTAATCCGAAGTAATCATGATGTTGGGCTAAAAATATTAAAATTGGGTAATTGGGCTTTGTACCATAATTGGGGTTTGGACAAAAGAACGACACTTGTGGAAATTAGACTATGGGCTATTAATGGGCTTTATATTGGTTTAACTAAATGATAGTTTGTTAATGTTAATATAAAGATTTACAATTGGACATCCCTATAAATAACCATATACACTCAATCGGACACGATGGGCGGGATATTTATATGTACGAATAATCGTTCATTTAACCGGACACGGGAATGGATTCATAGCCACTAGAATTATTAAAACAGGGGTGAAATTATGTACAAGGACACTTGGCATAATTGTTAACAAAGTATTAAAACCTTGGGTTACACTCAGTCGACATCCTGGTGTAATTATTAAACAAAGTAATAAAACCTTGTTACAGTTTAAGTCCCCAATTAGTTGGAATATTTGAATTCGGGTATAAGGATAATTTGACGAGGACACTCGCACTTTATATTTATGACTGATGGACTGTTATGGACAAAAACCAGACGGACATATTAAATAATCCAGGACAAAGGACAATTAACCCATGGGCATAAAACTAAAATCAACACGTCAAACATCATGATTACGGAAGTTTAAATAAGCATAATTCTTTTATTTCATATTTAATTTCCTTTATTTTATATTTAATTGCACTTCTAATTATCGCATTTTTATTTATTGTTATTGTATTTAATTGCACTTTTAATTATCGTACTTTTTAATTATCGCAAGTTTATTTTATCGCACTTTTATTTATCGCAATTTCATTATCGTTATTTACTTTACGCTTTAAATTAAGTCTTTTATTTATTTAATATTTTACATTTTGTTTTAACTGCGACTAAAGTTTTAAAATCGACAAACCGGTCATTAAACGGTAAAAACCCAACTTTAAAATAATAATATTACTTATATATATATTCGTATTTTTATAAATTAAACTAATATTGAAATGTCCCGTTCTTATTGATTAAAAACGTTCCATATTAATTGATTTCGTTGCGAGGTTTTGACCTCTATATGAGACGTTTTTCAAAGACTGCATTCATTTTTAAAACAAACCATAACCTTTATTTCATAAATAAAGGTTTAAAAAGCTTTACGTAGATTATCAAATAATGATAATCTAAAATATCCTGTTTACACACGACCATTACATAATGGTTTACAACACAAATATGTTACATCGAAATCAGTTTCTTGAATGCAGTTTTTACACAATATCATACAAACATAGACTCCAAATCCTGTCCTTATTTTAGTATGCAACAGCGGAAGCTCTTAATATTCACCTGAGAATAAACATGCTTTAAACGTCAACAAAAATGTTGGTGAGTTATAGGTTTAACCTATATATATCAAATCGTAACAATAGACCACAAGATTTCATATTTCAATACACATCCCATACATAGAGATAAAAATCATTCATATGGTGAACACCTGGTAACCGACATTAACAAGATGCATATATAAGAATATCCCCATCATTCCGGGACACCCTTCGGATATGATATAAATTTCGAAGTACTAAAGCATCCGGTACTTTGGATGGGGTTTGTTAGGCCCAATAGATCTATCTTTAGGATTCGCGTCAATTAGGGTGTCTGTTCCCTAATTCTTAGATTACCAGACTTAATAAAAAGGGGCATATTCGATTTCGATAATTCAACCATAGAATGTAGTTTCACGTACTTGTGTCTATTTTGTAAATCATTTATAAAACCTGCATGTATTCTCATCCCAAAAATATTAGATTTTAAAAGTGGGACTATAACTCACTTTCACAGATTTTTACTTCGTCGAGAAGTAAGACTTGGCCACTGTTGATTCACGAACCTATAACAATATATACATGTATATTAAAGTATGTTCAAAATATATTTACAACACTTTTAATATATTTTGATGTTTTAAGTTTATTAAGTCAGCTGTCCTCGTTAGTAACCTACAACTAGTTGTCCACAGTTAGATGTACAGAAATAAATCGATAAATATTATCTTGAATCAATCCACGACCCAGTATATACGTATCTCAGTATTGATCACAACTCAAACTATATATATTTTGGAATCAACCTCAACCCTGTATAGCTAACTCCAACATTCACATATAGAGTGTCTATGGTTGTTCCGAAATATATATAGATGTGTCGACATGATAGGTCGAAATATTGTATACGTGTCTATGGTATCTCAAGATTACATAATATACAATACAAGTTGATTAAGTTATGGTTGGAATAGATTTGTTACCAATTTTCACGTAGCTAAAATGAGAAAAATTATCCAATCTTGTTTTACCCATAACTTCTTCATTTTAAATCCGTTTTGAGTGAATCAAATTGCTATGGTTTCATATTGAAATCTATTTTATGAATCTAAACAGAAAAAGTATAGGTTTATAGTCGAAAAAATAAGTTACAAGTCGTTTTTGTAAAGGTAGTCATTTTAGTCGAAAGAACGACGTCTAGATGACCATTTTAGAAAACATACTTCCACTTTGAGTTTAACCATAATTTTTGGATATAGTTTCATGTTCATAATAAAAATCATTTTCTCAGAATAACAACTTTTAAATCAAAGTTTATCATAGTTTTTAATTAACTAACCCAAAACAGCCCGCGGTGTTACTACGACGGCGTAAATCCAGTTTTACGGTGTTTTTCGTGTTTCCAGGTTTTAAATCATTAAATTAGCATATAATATAGATATAGAACATGTGTTTAGTTGATTTTAAAAGTCAAGTTATAAGGATTAACTTTTGTTTGCGAACAAGTTTAGAATTAACTAAACTATGTTCTAGTGATTACAAGTTTAAACCTTCGAATAAGATAGCTTTATATGTATGAATAGAATGATGTTATGAACATCATTACTACCTTAAGTTCCTTGGATAAACCTACTGGAAAAGAGAAAAATGGATCTAGCTTCAACGGATCCTTGGATGGCTCGAAGTTCTTGAAGCAGAATCATGACACGAAAACAAGTTCAAGTAAGATCATCACTTGAAATAAGATTGTTATAGTTATAGAAATTGAACCAAAGTTTGAATATGATTATTACCTTGTATTAGAATGATAAATTACTGTAAGAAACAAAGATTTCTTGAGGTTGGATGATCACCTTACAAGATTGGAAGTGAGCTAGCAAACTTGAAAGTATTCTTGATTTTATGTAACTAGAACTTGTAGAATATATGAAGAACACTTAGAACTTGAAGATAGAACTTGAGAGAGATTAATTAGATGAAGAAAATTGAAGAATTAAAGTGTTTGTAGGTGTTTTTGGTCGTTGGTGTATGGATTAGATATAAAGGATATGTAATTTTGTTTTCATGTAAATAAGTCATGAATGATTACTCATATTTTTGTAATTTTATGAGATATTTCATGCTAGTTGCCAAATGATGGTTCCCACATATGTTAGGTGACTCACATGGGCTGCTAAGAGCTGATCATTGGAGTGTATATACCAATAGTACATACATCTAAAAGCTGTGTATTGTACGAGTACGAATACGGGTGCATACGAGTAGAATTGTTGATGAAACTGAACGAGGATGTAATTGTAAGCATTTTTGTTAAGTAGAAGTATTTTGATAAGTGTATTGAAGTCTTTCAAAAGTGTATAAATACATATTAAAACACTACATGTATATACATTTTAACTGAGTCTTTAAGTCATCGTTAGTCGTTACATGTAAGTGTTGTTTTGAAACCTTTAGGTTAACGATCTTGTTAAATGTTGTTAACCCAATGTTTATAATATCAAATGAGATTTTAAATTATTATATTATCATGATATTATCATGTATGAATATCTCTTAATATGATATATATACATTAAATGTCTTTACAACGATAATCGTTACATATATGTCTCGTTTAAAAATCATTAAGTTAGTAGTCTTGTTTTTACATATGTAGTTCATTGTTAATATACTTAATGATATGTTTACTTATCATAGTATCATGTTAACTATATATATATCCATATATATGTCATCATATAGTTTTTACAAGTTTTAACGTTCGTGAATCACCGGTCAACTTGGGTGGTCAATTGTCTATATGAAACATATTTGAATTAATCAAGTCTTAACAAGTTTGATTGCTTAACATGTTGGAAACATTTAATCATGTAAATATAAATCTCAATTAATATATATAAACATGGAAAAGTTCGGGTCACTACAGTACCTACCCGTTAAATAAATTTCGTCCCGAAATTTTAAGCTGTTGAAGGTGTTGACGAATCTTCTGGAAATAGATGCGGGTATTTCTTCTTCATCTGATCTTCATGCTCCCAGGTGAACTCGGGTCCTCTACGAGCATTCCATCGAACCTTAACAATTGGTATCTTGTTTTGCTTAAGTCTTTTAACCTCACGATCCATTATTTCGACGGGTTCTTCGATGAATTGAAGTTTTTCGTTGATTTGGATTTCATCTAACGGAATAGTGAGATCTTCTTTAGCAAAACATTTCTTCAAATTCGAGACGTGGAAAGTGTTATGTACAGCCGCGAGTTGTTGAGGTAACTCAAGTCGGTAAGCTACTGGTCCGACACGATCAATAATCTTGAATGGTCCAATATACCTTGGATTTAATTTCCCTCGTTTACCAAATCGAATAACGCCTTTCCAAGGTGCAACTTTAAGCATGACCATCTCTCCAATTTCAAATTCTATATCTTTTCTTTTAATGTCAGCGTAGCTCTTTTGTCGACTTTGGGCGGTTTTCAACCGTTGTTGAATTTGGATGATCTTCTCGGTAGTTTCTTGTATAATCTCCGGACCCGTAATCTGTCTATCCCCCACTTCACTCCAATAAATCGGAGACCTGCACTTTTTACCATAAAGTGCTTCAAACGGCGCCATCTCAATGCTTGAATGGTAGCTGTTGTTGTAGGAAAATTCTGCTAACGGTAGATGTCAATCCCAACTGTTTCCGAAATCAATAACACATGCTCGTAGCATGTCTTCAAGAGTTTGTATCGTCCTTTCGCTCTGCCCATCAGTTTGTGGATGATAGGCAGTACTCATGTCTAGACGAGTTCCTAATGCTTGCTGTAATGTCTGCCAGAATCTTGAAATAAATCTGCCATCCCTATCAGAGATAATAGAGATTGGTATTCCATGTCTGGAGACGAATTCCTTCAAATACAGTCGTGCTAACTTCTCCATCTTGTCATCTTCTCTTATTGGCAGGAAGTGTGCTGATTTGGTGAGACGATCAACTATTACCCAAATAGTATCAAAACCACTTGCAGTCCTTGGCAATTTAGTGATGAAATCCATGGTAATGTTTTCCCATTTCCATTCTGGGATTTCGGGTTGTTGAAGTAGACCTGATGGTTTCTGATGCTCAGCTTTGACCTTAGAACACGTCAAACATTCTCCTACGTATTTAGCAACATCGGCTTTCATACCCGGCCACCAAAAATGTTTCTTGAGATCCTTGTACATCTTCCCCGTTCCAGGATGTATTGAGTATCTGGTTTTATGAGCTTCTCTAAGTACCATTTCTCTCATATCTTCAAATTTTGGTACCCAAATCCTTTCAGCCCTATACCGGGTTCCGTCTTCCCGAATATTAAGATGCTTCTCCGATCCCTTGGGTATTTCATCCTTTAAATTTCCCTCTTTTAAAACTCCTTGTTGCGCCTCCTTTATTTGAGTAGTAAGGTTATTATGAATCATTATATTCATAGATTTTACTCGAATGGGTTCTCTGTCCTTCCTGCTCAAGGCATCGGCTACCACATTTGCCTTTCCCGGGTGGTAACGAATCTCAAAGTCGTAATCATTCAACAATTCAATCCACCTACGCTGCCTCATATTCAGTTGTTTCTGATTAAATATGTGTTGAAGACTTTTGTGGTCGGTATATATAATACTTTTGACCCCATATAAGTAGTGCCACCAAGTCTTTAATGCAAAAACAACCGCGCCTAATTCCAAATCATGCGTCGTATAATTTTGTTCGTGAATCTTCAATTGTCTAGACGCATAAGCAATCACCTTCGTTCGTTGCATTAATACACAACCGAGACCTTGCTTTGATGCGTCACAATAAATCACAAAATCATCATTCCCTTCAGACAATGACAATATAGGTGCCGTAGTTAGCTTTTTCTTCAATAACTGAAACGCTTTCTCTTGTTCATCATTCCATTCAAATTTCTTCCCTTTATGCGTTAATGCAGTCAAGGGTTTTGCTATTCTGGAAAAGTCTTGGATGAACCTTCTGTAGTAACCAGCTAGTCCTAAAAACTGGCGTATGTGTTTCGGAGTTTTCGGGGTTTCCCACTTTTCAACAGTTTCTATCTTTGCCGGATCCACATTAATACCTTCTTTATTCACTATGTGACCGAGGAATTGAACTTCTTCCAACCAAAATGCACACTTTGAAAACTTAGCGTACAATTCTTCCTTCCTCAATACTTCTAACACCTTTCTCAAATGTTCACCGTGTTCTTGGTCATTCTTTGAGTAAATAAGTATGTCATCAATGAAAACAATGACAAACTTGTCAAGGTATGGTCCACACACTCGGTTCATAAGGTCCATGAACACAGCTGGTGCATTAGTTAAACCAAATGGCATGACCATAAACTCGTAATGACCGTAACGTGTTCTGAAAGTAGTCTTTGGAATATCATCTTCTTTCACCCGCATTTGATGATACCCGGAACGTAAGTCAATCTTTGAATAAACAGACGAGCCTTGTAGTTGATCAAATAAGTCGTCGATTCTCGGTAGTGGGTAGTGGTTCTTGATGGTAAGTTTGTTCAACTCTCGGTAGTCGATACACAACCTGAATGTACCATCTTTCTTCTTGACAAACAAAACAGGAGCTCCCCACGGTGATGTGCTTGGTCGAATGAAACCACGCTCTAAAAGTTCTTGTAATTGGCTTTGCAGTTCTTTCATCTCACTGGGTGCGAGTCTGTAAGGAGCACGAGCTATTGGTGCAGCTCCTGGTACAAGATCTATTTGAAATTCAACTGATCGATGTGGGGGTAATCCCGGTAATTCTTTCGGAAATACATCGGGAAATTCTTTTGCAATGGGAACATCATTGATGCTCTTTTCTTCAGTTTGTACTTTCTCGACGTGTGCTAGAACAGCATAGCAACCTTTTCTTATTAGTTTTTGTGCCTTCAAATTACAAATAAGATGTAGCTTCGTGTTGCCCTTTTCTCCGTACACCATTAAGGGTTTTCCTTTTTCTCGTATAATGCGAATTGCATTTTTGTAACAAACGATCTCTGCTTTCACTTCTTTCAACCAGTCCATACCGATTATCAAATCAAAACTCCCTAACTCTACTGGTATCAAATCAATCTTAAATGTTTCGCTAACCAGTTTAATTTCTCGATTCCGACATATATTATCTGCTGAAATTAATTTACCATTTGCTAATTCGAGTAAAAATTTACTATCCAAAGGCGTCAATGGACAACTTAATTTAGCACAAAAATCTCTACTCATATAGCTTCTATCCGCACCCGAATCAAATAAAACGTAAGCAGATTTATTGTCAATAAGAAACGTACCCGTAACAAGCTCTGGGTCTTCTTGTGCCTCTGCCGCATTAATATTGAAAACTCTTCCGCGGCCTTGTCCATTCGTGTTCTCCTGGTTCGGGCAATTTCTAATAATGTGGCCCGGTTTTTCACATTTATAACAAACTACATTGGCATAAATTGCTCCGACACTACTTGCTCCGCCATTACTCGTTCCGACACCATTTGTTCCTTTCGTTCTATTAACCCCTGGTCCGTAGACCTCACACTTCGCTGCGCTATGACCATTTCTTTTACACTTGTTGCAAAATTTGGTGCAGAACCCCGAGTGATACTTTTCACACCTTTGGCATAGCTGCTTCTGATTGTTATTGTTGTTGCGGTTATTATTGTTGTTGGGATGATTGTTGTAGTTGCTGTTGTTGTTGTTGTTGTTGTTGTTGTTGTTGGGCCTTTTGTTGTAGTTGCGATTGATGTTGCGATTGTTGGGATAATTGTTGCGATTATTGTTGTAATTGCTGTTGTTGTTGTATTGGTGATTCTTATCACCGTTTTCCTCCCACTTTCTTTTGACTTGCTTCACATTGGCCTCTTCAGCAGTCTGTTCTTTAATTCTTTCTTCAATCTGGTTCACTAGTTTGTGAGCCATTCTACATGCCTGTTGTATGGAGGCGGGCTCGTGTGAACTTATATCTTCTTGGATTCTTTCCGGTAATCCTTTCACAAACGCGTCGATCTTCTCTTCCTCATCTTCGAATGCTCCCGGACACAATAGGCAAAATTCTGTGAATCGTCTTTCGTACGTGGTAATATCAAATACTTAGGTTCGTAACCCTCTAAGTTCTGTCTTGAGCTTATTGACCTCGGTTCTGGGACGGTACTTCTCATTCATCAAGTGCTTGAATGCTGACCACGGTAGTGCGTACGCATCATCTTGTCCCAATTGCTCTAGATAGGTATTCCACCATGTTAACGCAGAACCTGTGAAGGTATGCGTAGCGTACTTTACTTTGTCCTCTTCAGTACACTTACTTATGGCAAACACCGATTCGACCTTCTCGGTCCACCGTTTCAATCCGATCGGTCCTTCGGTTCCATCAAATTCCAAAGGTTTGCAGACAGTGAATTCTTTGTAGGTGCATCCTACACGATTTCCTGTACTGCTAGATCCAAGGTTATTGTTGGTATGTAGCGCAGCCTGTACTGTGGCTATGTTTGAAGCTAGAAAAGTACGGAATTCCTCTTCATTCATATTCACGGTGTGTCGAGTAGTCGGTGCCATTTCCTTCAAAATTGTCAAATGGAACAAGTTAATCATACAGAATATTAAGAGTAGTTAATAGTATTTCGTAGCATAATATGAACTCATTTATAAAAGCTTTTTCTTCATATTAGCGTTTTATAAGTTTAAATTCGGGTAGTACCTACCCGTTAAGTTCATACTTAGTAGCTAATATACAATTCAACTACTACAATTCTATATGAAAAACTGATTATAATAATATTTCGCGTTCAAACTTTTATACAATATTTTACAAACTTACAATACCGCTTATTTTACATAAAGCATGAAATATAGCACACAATAACTTTGATACAAGATAGTTGTGAAGATAATTCTAGCTAGTACACAAGTCGTTCAGCAAAGGCAATAAAGACACGTAATTCATACGTCCAGAAACAAGTCATGCATTCTGGTTTTACTAGGACTACTTCCCATCCTTGGTCTTGTGGAACATAACCGTTATGGCCGTTGATAAGACAGCGTGTTGTAACGTCGTCAAAGGGACGAGGGTTACGTAATGTCCAACAGTCCCGTAACAATCTAAAAACCTCATTTCTTACCCCAATTACCGACTCCGTCACTTGTGGGAACGTTTTGTTTAATAGTTGTAGCCCGATGTTCTTGTTCTCACTTTGGTGAGAAGCGAACATTACTAATCCGTAAGCATAACATGCTTCTTTATGTTGCATGTTAGCTGCTTTTTCTAAATCACGAAGTCCAATATTCGGATATATTGAGTCAAAATAATTTCTTAACCCATTGCGTAAAATAGCATTTGGGTTCCCCGCAATATATGCGTGAAAGTAAACACATCGTAACTTATGGATTTCCCAATGTGATATCCCCCATCTTTCGAACGAAAGCCTTTTATAAACCAAGGCATTCTTGGAACGTTCTTCGAATGTCTTACAAACTGATCTCGCCTTAAATAGTTGTGCCGAAGAATTCTGACCAACTCTAGACAAGATTTCATCAATCATGTCTCCGGGTAGGTCTCTTAAAATATT
Organism: Rutidosis leptorrhynchoides; assembly: GCF_046630445.1. Classification (NCBI taxonomy): domain Eukaryota; kingdom Viridiplantae; phylum Streptophyta; class Magnoliopsida; order Asterales; family Asteraceae; genus Rutidosis; species Rutidosis leptorrhynchoides. The sequence goes on along the minus strand of NC_092335.1, from coordinate 346,757,647 downwards.
GGGTTGTCTATCCATTTTGTGTTTTTATACTGTAAAATAGACAAGAGTTAGATTCATAAAAAAAGATACTTATTAATACAAGCAATTTTTACATATATCATAAAGCATAAGCACACTATATTACATATATTACACCACACGAATACAACTATCTTATTCTGACTCGCTTGTTTCTTCTTCTTCGGTTTTGGTTCGTTTTGCCAAGTTTCTAGGGATATATGATGTTCCCCTAATACGAGCCGTTATTTTCCACATTGGTTTAGAAAAACCTGGTGGTTTAGAGGTTCCCGGGTCATTGTTACAACTTAAGGACTTCGGGGGTTGACGATACATATAAAGTTCATCGGGGTTGGAATTAGATTTCTCTATTTTTATGCCCTTTCCCTTATTATTTTCTTTTGCCTTTTTAAATTCAGTTGGGGTAATTTCTATAACATCATCGGAATTCTCGTCGGAATCCGATTCATCGGAGAATTGATAATCCTCCCAATATTTTGCTTCCTTGGCGGAAACACCATTGACCATAATTAGCCTTGGTCGGTTGGTTGAGGATTTTCTTTTACTTAACCGTTTTATTATTTCCCCCACCGGTTCTATTTCTTCATCCGGTTCCGATTCTTCTTCCGGTTCCGATTCTTCTTCTGGTTCCGACTCTTCTTCCGGTTCCTCTTCGGGAATTTGTGAATCAGTCCACGAATCATTCCAATTTACATTTGACTCTTCATTATTATTAGGTGAGTCAATGGGACTTGTTCTAGAGGTAGACATCTATCACATAATATCAAACGCGTTAAGAGATTAATATATCACATAATATTCACATGTTAAAAATATATAGTTTCCAACAAAATTTGTTAAGCAATCATTTTTTCAAGTAAACACGGTCGAAGTCCAGACTCACTAATGCATCCTAACAAACTCGATAAGACACACTAATGCAAAATTCTGGTTCTCTAAGACCAACGCTCGGATACCAACTGAAATGTCCCGTTCTTATTGATTAAAAACGTTCCATATTAATTGATTTCGTTGCGAGGTTTTGACCTCTATATGAGACGTTTTTCAAAGACTGTATTCATTTTTAAAACAAACCATAACCTTTATTTCATAAATAAAGGTTTAAAAAGCTTTACGTAGATTATCAAATAATGATAATCTAAAATATCCTGTTTACACACGACCATTACATAATGGTTTACAATACAAATATATTACATCGAAATCAGTTTCTTGAATGCAGTTTTTACACAATATCATACAAACATGGACTCCAAATCTTGTCCTTATTTTAGTATGCAACAGCGGAAGCTCTTAATATTCACCTGAGAATAAACATGCTTTAAACGTCAACAAAAATGTTGGTGAGTTATGGGTTTAACCTATATATATATCAAATCGTAACAATAGACCACAAGATTTCATATTTCAATACACATCCCATACATAGAGATAAAAATCATTCATATGGTGAACACCTGGTAACCGACATTAACAAGATGCATATATAAGAATATCCCCATCATTCCGGGACACCCTTCGGATATGATATAAATTTCGAAGTACTAAAGCATCCGGTACTTTGGATGGGGTTTGTTAGGCCCAATAGATCTATCTTTAGGATTCGCGTCAATTAGGGTGTCTGTTCCCTAATTCTTAGATTACCAGACTTAATAAAAAGGGGCATATTCGATTTCGATAATTCAACCATAGAATGTAGTTTCACGTACTTGTGTCTATTTTGTAAATCATTTATAAAACCTGCATGTATTCTCATCCCAAAAATATTAGATTTTAAAAGTGGGACTATAACTCACTTTCACAGATTTTTACTTCGTCGAGAAGTAAGACTTGGCCACTGTTGATTCACGAACCTATAACAATATATACATGTATATTAAAGTATGTTCAAAATATATTTACAACACTTTTAATATATTTTGATGTTTTAAGTTTATTAAGTCAGCTGTCCTCGTTAGTAACCTACAACTAGTTGTCCACAGTTAGATGTACAGAAATAAATCGATAAATATTATCTTGAATCAATCCACGACCCAGTGTATACGTATCTCAGTATTGATCACAACTCAAACTATATATATTTTGGAATCAACCTCAACCCTGTATAGCTAACTCCAACATTCACATATAGAGTGTCTATGGTTGTTCCGAAATATATATAGATGTGTCGACATGATAGGTCGAAACATTGTATACGTGTCTATGGTATCTCAAGATTACATAATATACAATACAAGTTGATTAAGTTATGGTTGGAATAGATTTGTTACCAATTTTCACGTAGCTAAAATGAGAAAAATTATCCAATCTTGTTTTACTCATAACTTCTTCATTTTAAATCCGTTTTGAGTGAATCAAATTGCTATGGTTTCATATTGAACTCTATTTTATGAATCTAAACAGAAAAAGTATAAGTTTATAGTCGAAAAAATAAGTTACAAGTCGTTTTTGTAAAGGTAGTCATTTCAGTCGAAAGAACGACGTCTAGATGACCATTTTAGAAAACATACTTCCACTTTGAGTTTAACCATAATTTTTGGATATAGTTTCATGTTCATAATAAAAATCATTTTCTCAGAATAACAACTTTTAAATCAAAGTTTATCATAGTTTTTAATTAACTAACCCAAAACAGCCCGCGGTGTTACTACGACGGCGTAAATCCAGTTTTACGGTGTTTTTCGTGTTTCCAGGTTTTAAATCATTAAGTTAGCATATAATATAGATATAGAACATGTGTTTAGTTGAATTTAAAAGTCAAGTTAGAAGGATTAACTTTTGTTGGCGAACAAGTTTAGAATTAACTAAACTATGTTCTAGTGATTACAAGTTTAAACCTTCGAATAAGATAGCTTTATATGTATGAATAGAATGATGTTATGAACATCATTACTACCTTAAGTTCCTTGGATAAATCTACTGGAAAAGAGAAAAATGGATCTAGCTTCAACGGATCCTTGGATGGCTCGAAGTTCTTGAAGCAGAATCATGACACGAAAACAAGTTCAAGTAAGATCATCACTTGAAATAAGCTTGTTATAGTTATAGAAATTGATCAAAAGTTTGAATATGATTATTACCTTGTATTAGAATGATAACCTACTGTAAGAAACAAAGATTTCTTGAGGTTGGATGATCACCTTACAAGATTGGAAGTGAGCTAGCAAACTTGAAAGTATTCTTGATTTTATGTAACTAGAACTTGTAGAATATATGAAGAACACTTAGAACTTGAAGATAGAACTTGAGAGAGATTAATTAGATGAAGAAAATTGAAGAATGAAAGTGTTTGTAGGTGTTTTTGGTCATTGGTGTATGGATTAGATATAAAGGATATGTAATTTTGTTTTCATGTAAATAAGTCATGAATGATTACTCATATTTTTGTAATTTTATGAGATATTTCATGCTAGTTGCCAAATGATGGTTCCCACATGTGTTAGGTGACTCACATGGGCTGCTAAGAGCTGATCATTGGAGTGTATATACCAATAGTACATACATCTAAAAGTTGTGTATTGTACGAGTACGAATACGGGTGCATACGAGTAGAATTGTTGATGAAACTGAACGAGGATGTAATTGTAAGCATTTTTGTTAAGTAGAAGTATTTTGATAAGTGTATTGAAGTCTTTCAAAAGTGTATAAATACATATTAAAACACTACATGTATATACATTTTAACTGAGTCGTTAAGTCATCGTTAGTCGTTACATGTAAGTGTTGTTTTGAAACCTTTAGGTTAACGATCTTGTTAAATGTTGTTAACCCAATGTTTATAATATCAAATGAGATTTTAAATTATTATATTATCATGATATTATCATGTATGTATATCTCTTAATATGATATATATACATTAAATGTCTTTACAACGATAATCGTTACATATATGTCTCGTTTAAAAATCATTAAGTTAGTAGTCTTGTTTTTACATATGTAGTTCATTGTTAATATACTTAATGATATGTTTACTTATCATAGTATCATGTTAACTATATATATATCCATATATATGTCATCATATAGTTTTTACAAGTTTTAACGTTCGTGAATCACCGGTCAACTTGGGTGGTCAATTGTCTATATGAAACATATTTCAATTAATCAAGTCTTAACAAGTTTGATTGCTTAACATGTTGGAAACATTTAATCATGTAAATATCAATCTCAATTAATATATATAAACATGGAAAAGTTCGGGTCACTACAAATATAGCGTTAAGCTTTGATTAAAAGATTTTCCATGTGGAACGAACCGGACTTACTAAAAACTACACTACTGTACGATTAGGTACACTGCCTATAAGTGTTGTAGCAAGGTTTAAGTATATCCATTCTATAAATAAATAAATATCTTGTGTAAAATTATATCGTATTTAATAGTATTTCCTGCTAAAATTTAAGCTATTTTATATACACCTCGCATAACATCAAGTATTTTTGGTGCCGCTGCCGGGGAACTTAAAAATTTAGCTTAAAAGCCGGAAGCGCAACGCTATATATATAAAAAAAATATTTTTATTTTTAGTTTACTTTTATAAAAATACATTTTTGTAAAAATACGTTTTAAAAATTCAAAAATTTATATATTTTTAAGAGTTTGTTAAATATATAAGTTTTATAAAGTTTCTTTATTTTTATTTTTAGTATTTAAAAATATAAATTTTATTTAAATATTGTGTTTTTTTTATAACACATCAAAACAGCAAAACAGAAAAAAAATATATAAAAGTTTACGGGCTACACTGTAGCAGCCCAACCCATCTGACCCGATTTTCTACGTCATGCGATCGCATGAATATATAGCATACACTCCATGCGATCGCATGGAGTGATTTGACTCGTCTGAAACATAAGCTGTACGAAATTAGGGTTTATAATAATAATTATTATTAATTAATAACCCTAATTAGGTTATAATTATTTTATTATTTAGTTTAATTTATTTATAATTTGTATTTTAAGTGTAAATTAGTTTTAATAATTTATAAAATTAATAGTTTTATAAAATAAATAATATTTTAATAATATTTTAATAAAAGTTGTAATTTTTACAACTTTTTATATATTTTTATATTTTGTCCCTTTTTAATAGTTTTAGCGTAACTTTTGTATTTTTCGCTCGTATTTAGTTTTAATTCATAGTTTTTGCCATAGTTATTTTTATTTCTAGATTTTTAGGCCTTGCCGTAAAATCCCTTAAGTGCTTTTTCTTTAGACTAAGATTTAGGTGCTTTAGAATTTTGCGACGCCTTTTTAGGTTTTAGTTTCTTTTTAAGTTATTGCCATTTGGGATATAGTTTTACTTGTAAGCTTTAATATTTTTAGAAGCAACTTTTAATTTTTAGTTTTTAGTGCCTTTTTAAGTTTCAACGCGCTACTTTCTTATTTTTATTTTTCGACGCCTTTTACATATGTATCAATTATCATTCCAATTAGTAATCTCAATTTGCGATTATAATTTTAAGTTAGTGATAGTAATAAGGTTGGGTTAGTCGAGTGTTTTTAAGTTCTATAAGTCATTTCTTTTTATTTCTTATTTTCCGACGCCTTTTATTTTTCAACCCTTTTCTTTTTCTTTTTCGACGCGCTCTTTTTCTTTCTTATTTCTCGCTATTCTAGTTTTTAGGACATAGATTTTTATTCTACTTCTTATCTAAATTTCTTAAAATTACGAAAATTTATTTTAAGTGGTTAAATTGATAGACATAAAAATTTTCTAGTTCGTAGTAATAGTTGGATTTGTACGTGGACCGGGTTATTGGAGCCAAACAGTCCTCAATTATATTGAGACCAAACGAATCCTGCCCCTCTGCTGCATCTTTTGGCTATTCGAAACGTGGGCAAAATCAGAAAAGTTTATTAATTGGATAACTTATATAATTTTTCTTTCCTTTTTAAAAACTAATAGGATATTCAGTGAATGCACCGAGCAAGACGTTCACCACCTTTTGTACGTTCACCACCTGTAACTAGATCAATACATTTAGCAAATATTACCGCCGTTGATTTTTATTTAGAATCTTCATCCAGTCGACCTAGTACTCCAATTCAAATTTCCGATAATCCATTTTTTGAACCCGACCTCACAATTGAGAATCCGGAGAATATTCAGGGACGATTCATAGATCCTGAACCATTAAATTTTCCTCCGGAACCACCAATCATTCAAACAGAGATTGTTGAGGAACGAACCATTAAATCAGAATCCTCTAGTGATTCCGATTCAACAAATTCAATTATGGAGAATCTAGAACCTTTAAGTATGGAAGACCGAATGAGAGCTAAACGTACTGGCCAAGGTCATGCAATTACTCATCCAGACATTAATGCGCCAGATTATGAAATCAAAGGACAAATTCTACACATGGTGACTAATCAATGCCAATTTAGTGGTGCGCCGAAGGAAGATCCAAATGAACATCTATGTACCTTTAATAGGATCTGCACACTATTTAAAATCCGAGAAGTAGAAGATGAACAAATATATCTCATGTTATTTCCCTGGACTTTAAAGGGAGAAGACAAAAATTGGTTGGAATCGTTACCTGAAGGGGCGATTGATACATGGGACGTTTTAGTTGAAAAATTTCTTAAACAATTCTTTTCGGCATCTAAAGCCGTAAGACTTCAAGGAGAAATTGTTACGTTCACATAGAAACCGAATGAAACTCTATATGAAGCATGTACAAGATTTGGAAAGTTATTAAGAGGATGTCTGCAACATGGTTTAGACACCTGTCAAATAGTGCAAATATTCTACCAAGGATGCGACATCACTACAAGGAAAGACATAGATATAGCAGCTGGTGGTTCTATTATGAAGAAAACCAAAACTGATGCTTACAAAATTATTGATAACACTGCTTCCCACTCACATGAGTGGCACCAAGAAAAAGATATCGTTAGATCATCTAAAGCAGCTAGAGCCGATTCTAGCCATGACTTAGATTCCATTTTCGTAAAGATAGATGCTGTCGAGAGACGAATGGAAAAGATGACTAAGGATATTCACTCAATACGAATTAGTTGTGAGCAGTGTGGAGGACCACATTTGACAAAAGATTGTCTCAGTATTGAATTAACAATGGAACAAAGAGAGAATATTTCATACATAAACCAAAGGCCTGGAAATAATTATCAGAATAATTATCAACTGCCAAGACCGATTTACAATCAAAACCAGAATTATAATCGAAATATTCCGTACAACAACCAACAAGGTCCTAGCAATCAACAAGTATCCAACAATACTTACAATCAGCAAAGACCCAATTTTCAAAACAAACCACCACAAACCGATGATAAAAAGCCGAATTTAGAAGATATGATGACGAAGCTAGTTGAAACTCAAACGCAGTTTTTCACATCTCAAAAACAAACTAATGAACAAAATGCTCAAGCATTTAGAAATCAACAAGCTTCTATTCAAAACTTGGAACAAGAAGTAAGTAACCTAGCAAGGTTAATAGGTGAAAGAAAACCGGAAAGTTTACCTAGTGATACAAATGCTAACCCCCGGAATGAAACAGCTAAAGCCATTACCACAAGAAGTGGTACAACACTTAAACCACCTGAAATACCTGTAACTTCTGATGAAGCTATTCCTACTCCACAAGAACCACAACCTGATCAAGATAAGGAAAAAGAACCGGTAGTTGAAAAGGTTAATGAAGATAACACAGCTAAGGATAAACCTTATGTTAAACCATACCAACCACCACTTCCTTACCCAAGTAAAATGAAAAAAGAGAAACTTGAAGCTGAGCAATCCAAATTCTTGGATATGTTTAAACAGATAAATGTAAATCTTCCTTTCATTGATGTGATTTCAGGAATGCTTAGATATGCTAAATTCTTGAAAGATCTAATCTCAAATAGAAAGAAAAAGGAAGAACTCTCGGCTGTTACTATGAATGCTAATTGTTCAGCAGTGCTGTTGAATAAGATACCATAAAAACTATCTGGTCCAGGAAGTTTCACAATTCCATGTTTTCTGGGTAGTCTTAGTTCAATAGAAGCATTGGCAGAATTAGGTGCTAGTATAAATTTAATGCCGTATTCACTATACGCTAAACTAGACCTTGGAGAATTGAAACCAACAAGAATAAGCATACAGCTAGCCGATCGATCAATAAAATATCCTAGAGGGATAATGGAGAACATGCTAGTTAAAGTTGGTACTTTAGTATTTCCAGTAGATTTTGTTGTTCTGGACATGGAAGAAGATTCTCAAGTTCCTCTCATATTAGGAAGACCATTCTTAAACACAGCTAAAGCAATGATAGACGTGTTCGGTAAGAAACTGACCCTAAGTATAGAGGACGAGAGTGTTACCTTTTCAGTTGATAGAGCAATGCAACAACCACAATCTGCAGATGATACATGTTATTATATTCAAACTATAGATTTACATGCAGAATTATTAGAAGAATTTCCAGAATTACAAGGAACAGGAGAATGTTCTTTAGGAGAAGGAACTGAACCAATTGATGAAGTTGAAATGTTAGCTACACTTATAGCTAATGGATATGAACCAACAACAGAAGAAATTCAAATGCTAAAAGAAGAAGACATATATCGATACAAATCATCGATAGAAGAACCTCCGACATTAGAATTAAAGCCACTTCTAAACCATTTGGAATACGCTTATTTACATGGTGAATCTGAATTACCTGTAATAATATCGTCTTCTCTTACTGAAAATGAGAAATCACAACTCATTTCTGTGTTGAAAGCTCATAAACCAGCCATTGCATGGAAGATTCATGATATTAAAGGAATAAGTCCTTCGTATTGCACACATAAAATCCTTATGGAAGAAGGTCATAAAACGTATGTGCAACGCCAACGAAGACTAAATCCTAATATGCAAGATGTAGTTAAAAAAGAAATAATTAAACTGCTAGATGCAGGTTTAATTTATCCAATTTCTGATAGCCCATGGGTAAGCTCAGTTCAATGCGTGCCTAAGAAGGGTGGCATGACTGTCATTACAAATGAAAAAAATGAGTTTATTCCTACTAGGACTGTAACAGGATGGCGTGTGTGTATTGATTATAGGAAATTAAATGACGCCACCAGAAAAGATCACTTTCCCTTACCTTTCATTGATCAAATGTTGGAAAGGCTAGCCGGAAATAGTTACTATTGTTTTCTTGATAGATTTTCTGGATATTTTCAAATTCTAATAGCACCCGAAGATCAAGAGAAAACCACGTTCACGTGCCCTTATGGTACTTTTGCTTACAAACGCATGCCATTTGGACTTTGCAACGCCCCTGCAACCTTTCAAAGGTGCATGATGGCGATTTTTCACGACATGATAGAAGAATGCATGGAAGTTTTCATGGATGACTTTTTAGTCTTCGGTGATACATTTGAATCATGTCTAGTTAATCTGGAACGAATGCTTATTAGATGCGAACAATCAAATCTAGTACTTAATTGGGAGAAATGCCATTTCATGGTTAAAGAAGGCATCGTTCTTGGACATAAAATCTCAAAGGAAGGAATTGAAGTGGATAGAGCTAAAGTAGATGTAATTGCTAAACTTCCACATCCCACCAATGTTAGAGGAGTTAGGAGTTTTCTAGGGCATGCCGGTTTTTACCGACGTTTCATAAAAGATTTTTCTAAAATTGCCACTCCTATGAATAAACTCCTAGAAAAGGATGCTCCATTCATCTTTTCAGATGAATGTATCAAATCTTTTAATATTCTTAAAGAGAAACTTACTAATGCGCCGATCATGATAACACTAAATTGGAATCTACCGTTTGAATTAATGTGCGATGCAAGTGATTTTGCAATGGGAGCCGTTTTAGGACAAAGGATTGAAAAACGATTTCAACCTATATATTATGCTAGTAAGACGTTACAAGGAGCACAAACGAATTACACAACTACTGAAAAAGAACTCCTTGCTATTGTCTTTGCTTTTGACAAATTTCATTCATATCTCGTTCTAGCAAAAACGGTGGTCTATACCGACCATTCTGCTCTTAGATACCTATTTTCGAAACAAGATGCCAAACCAAGATTAATCCGTTGGATCTTACTCTTACAAGAGTTTGATATTGAAATCCGAGATAAAAGAGGAGCAGAAAATCTCGCCGCTGATCATCTTTCTCGTCTTGAAAATCCCGAATTAGAAGTTCTAAATGAATCGGCCATACAAGACAACTTTCCTGATGAATATCTATTGAAGATAGATTATAATGAAATTCCATGGTTTGCAGACTATGCAAACTACTTAGTATGTGGATTCCTTGAAAAAGGATTATCGTACCAAAAACGAAAGAAATTCTTTAGTGAAATAAAACACTATTTCTGGGAAGATCCACATTTGTTTAAAAGTTGTCCAGATGGAATAATACGCCGATGTGTATTCGGAGATGAAGCTAGTAAACTCTTAAACCATTGTCACACAGGACCAACAGGAGGGCATTATGGGCCTCAACTAACAGCAAGAAAAGTTTATGATGCTGGATTCTATTGGCGTACAATTTACAAAGATGCACACCTTCTTTGCAAATCCTGTGATGCATGTCAAAGGGCCAGAAAAAAAAGTCAACGTGATGAAATGCCACAAAATGTCATTCAAGTATGTGAAGTATTTGACATTTGGGGTATTGACTTTATGGGTCCATTTCCAAAATCTCATAATAATCTATACATTCTCGTTGCCATTGATTATGTATCTAAATGGGCGAAAGCACAAGCTCTCCCGAGTAATGATGCACGAGTTGTAGTCAATTTTTTAAAACGTCTTTTTGCAAGGTTTGGAACACCGAAAGCTTTAATAAGTGATCGGGAAACTCATTTTTGTAATAATCAACTTGAGAAATTTTCAAAAGATATGGAGTAACTCATAAAATCTCCACTGCTTATCATCCACAGACAAGTGGACAAGTTGAAAATACCAACCGAGCTTTAAAACGTATTCTAGAGAAAATCGTAGGATCAAATCTGAAGGAATGGTCCATTAAATTGGAGGATGCACTATGGGCTTTTAGAACAGCCTACAAAACTCCAATTGGAACCACACCTTTTAAACTCGTTTACGGAAAAGCATGTCATCTTCCAGTAGAAATTGAACACAAAGCATTTTGGGCTTTGAAGACATGTAATCTTGATTTACATGAAGCTGGACGTCTACGGTTAAGTTAACTAAACGAATTAGAAGAATTAAGACATGAAGCATATGAAAATTCGTTGATATATAAGGAAAAAACGAAGAAATGGCATGATAAAAGAATCAGAAATTCAAAAGAATTTAAAGAAGGAGACAGAGTTCTTCTTTTCAATTCACGATTCAAGCTATTTCCTGAAAAATTGAAATCAAGATGGTCTGGACCATTCATAGTCAAAAGAGTTTTCCCATACGGAACAGTAGAATTAATAAATTCAAATGGAATTGAATTTAAAGTTAATGGTCACAGAGTTAAACATTACATAGATAGTCCAATGGAAATCGACAACGAAGTTAATCACAATTTCGATACCACAGCTAACTAAGTGTGGGGAGAATCAAGTCTTTAAAGGATAATATGTATTTCTGTTAGAGTTAGATTTTCTGTTTTCATGTAGTTCTCAAAAATGGAACCCGAATGGTCTTTCCCTAGCAGACCCTAAAGAACTAGTCTTCTCCCCCCATTCTGAATTTTTATTTTTTTTAGGAAATGAAGACTGCCTGTGAACTAAACCATGGTCTAATGCTACACGCTTTGATCACTAAACGTAATAATGACACACTTCCGAGTGAAATAGTATCAGTAATCAGAGAAAGATTGGACGGAGTAAGAAAACAATCCAGATGCGAAGATAATAAGTTACAATTTGGTAAAGGAAAATCAAAATCCGCAGCGAAAGAAGAGCACGACACCTAGAAAGATGTCACAAATGTGGAAAATGGTCACATGGAGGTAAATGTTCAAATAATCAAACCTATTCAAATACCGAATTTGTTACTTTATGCAGAGACGGACCGTTCATATGCTTAGAAGAAAAAACACTGAATGCTCGAGGTTACGCCTATGTAGCCATGGAAAACCAATTAAACCGACTATCTTATGAATGGGATAGATCATATAACTAAAGAATACTATCTCACAGGTAAGTCTGTACAGTTTTTATTTATTTTTATTTTTATTTTTATTTTTAACCTTTTGATAATAAACGCTAATTTGTTCGCTATAAAGTATTAAATTGGTATTGAATAAAATTAGGTTTGGCGACCGAAATTATTGATATCATTCAAAAAATTTATTACATCACTGCGAAATTTAACGTTTATTCTTAAGGTATAAATATCTTTAATCAATCAACCCAAAATATTTAAAAAATTCTTCATGAGTTAAATTAGGTCATGGAACCGAAATTACTTTACCGAAAAGAAGGGCGCATATTTTTGATAATATTTGATTGATTAAAGTGGGATAAAAGCCAAAAAGATTTTTAATTTTATTTTTTACCATGTTTTTAAAATTAATATATAGATCTTAAATTAATATTGTAAACTTTTTAAATTAATATATTTAAAATTGTAAATATTTGAACAATTGATATTTTTAAGTTTGTATGTATAAAAACAAAAATATAATATAAGTTTGGTGTGAATTTTTAATTTTTTTTAAAAAAATGTGAATTTTTAATTTTATGCATATTTTAAATTTAAGTTGTGTGAATTTAAAAACAAAAATTTACTTTATTTCGCAAAGTTAAAAAATATGATTTTTAAAATTCGTCGTGAGTTGAAGACTAGGACTTTGAATCGAAATTGCTTTACCCGAGGGAGGGACGAGAACTTTTATTATCATTATTTTTAATTTTATTGAATTAAAGTATGCCAAAAACATTAAAAAATCCAAAAATCTTTACTTTTAAAACCGCGGTTTGATTTGACAAATTTTAAATTTTTGTCGAAGGACGGACTAGGACATTGATCCGAAACACCCTCGCTCCTAAAGGAAAACAAATTTTTAAAATTTAATTAATTATAAGTTTTATAAAGTATAAGGTTTTATAAAAAAAAAAAAAAAGCTGAAAACACTGTTCCCGGATACCCATGCGATCGCATTGGTATTGCACTCCAACTCCATGCGATCGCATGGAGCTGGAAAACAGGCCTGATACATACAGCCTGTTCTGTTCTGCCTCACACCAACACACACACAACACATACGAAAATACTCTCAAATCTTCATCAAAATTCACCAAAATCCACCGTAATTCGTCATTTTTCTTGCTCTAATCATGCCTAGATTCTCATTCTTCAGCAAAATAGTAAAAATTACACCCCTAAACTCTATAAATTCCCAGTTTTTGTGATAATTATTAATTTTTTTCCTAATGCAATTTTGTTAATTTCTAGTGTAATTAGTGTTAAATTGTTAGTATTTTATGTATGTATAACCTAGATTGATGCTATTTAACATGATTTGAAGCCAAAAAACTTCAAAATTTTTAGAAATCTAGATTTAGTGTTCTTGAGCAATTTGGGGCTTTTTGATATAAACAGGTTATGGCCGATTTTTGTCATGAATTATTGCTAAATTGAGTAGTGTAACATGTTTAGATAGTTAAATGATCCAAACATTGATCCTAAACATGATTTTTAGAAATTAAAGTGGACTTTTTAAGTCCAAAATTCATGAACTTGATTAATTTGATATATTTGCCATTTGAGACTTGTTTAATTATTAGTAATGACTATTTTGACATGTTATTTGAGTTAAATGCTTATGAATTTTGTATACATTTTCATATGTGCTTATTTGAAAAGTGTAGAATTGTGAAAAATTATGAAAATGTGTATAAGTTTAATTTTGATTTAACATGTTATAGTGATTGTTTTAAGTTGTTATTTTGCTAACACTAATGCATATTTGGATGCACAAATTTTGTGTTTAATGTGTTTTGCAGAAAGCCGATACTGGAGGTTCAGGAGCATCATCATCTAGACGACCAGCACCAGCACAAGAACCAGAAATGCAACACAAACAAGAACTACAACAGGAACAACAACAACAGCCTGATCAGCACATACCTTATTATGATCCGGTACAGTTTGTTGATGAATTCATAGTATTCCCAATGAGGTCGCCAGTAGAATTCTCAACGATTTCTGAGCACACTCTGCATCCTAATCTGAGATTTGATAGGAGATGGAGAGATTACGAGACATATCAAAGGAACAAATTCAAATTGGTAACAAAAAATGTAGAGGTGCCAAAGGTAATCGATTGGGCCCCTTTGGAAACGGTCCATCTAGCTGACCGTGTTAGATAGCTTTTAGTTCAAAGGTATGGCAGTTCTTCTTTTACAGATTGGGAACGTCTTTTCACCATTCGTAGACCTGTATATAAGGAATGGTGTGTTGAGTTGATGAGTACTGTATCACTTGATACAAATATAGTTAGAATAGATGATAGAAGATTTCTTAGGTTTATCCTTGGCGGTAGGATGTACAGAATGTCCATGCTGGACATGGCCAGGGCCTTACAGATATATACTCCTGGTGAGTTGCTATTACCCGATTGTACAAATTTGATTCATTATGGTGAAAGGGTAGATAGTAACTTTGACGCTGACGCCATTTGGAGGCGTATGTCACATTTTGATGTTTTTACACGAGCAGGAGGACACTCCTATACACATATTGACAGAGCCGAGCTTCGTATTATTCATAGATTTTTGGCTAACTCGATTACACAGAGAGGTCATAATAAAGAAAAAATTACCTTACATGATTTATTCTACCTAAAGTGTATTCGGGATCCTAGAAGCTTTGTCAATATCCCTTACTGTGTTGCTTTTTATTTATCTAAAATGGTAGAGGGAATGCAGGACGGGAGTATAATAGGAGGAGGTATTTTTGTTACTCTCATTGGAGAGTATTTAGGTGTTGATAGGAACCAAGGGGGTCCATTACAGCTTTGTAGAGAACAGGTTGAGCCCTTAGGATTGAAAGTTTATGTGGGTGCTAAGGTATTGAAAAGTAGACGTAACCAGGCAGTACCCTATGAGGGATCTCATCCTCTGGTAGAGAGAGGCTCAGACGAGGAAATGGAGGAGGCGGAAGACATTAGGGATGTCTTTCGAGATGCTATTCTTGACGTCCACGTTCGTATAGATAAGGAAGCAATGACGAACGCAGCCAGACATAGTATGTATGAGCAGTGGAACTCCGAGCGAGTATACGAGGATTATAGGCGACGCCAACACGATAGCTGGTTAGTTCATCAGCACCAAATCATGAGCCAGCTATCATATCAGGTACCAAATAACTATGTACCTACTCGACCTGCTCATTTTCCGCCACACAACCCCGATATTCGACCACCCTTTAACCGGTATGACTATAACCAAGCCTATCAAAACACCTATAACCAACAATGGAACCCACCTGATGAGATGAACTGGAACCCATATCCAGACTGATTTAGTTCCATTTGGTTATTTATATGATTTTTATGTTTTTATCTTTTTACTTATTCATGTTTAAACTTATGTTATTGAATATACTTATGTAATCTTTATCATTTTTATTATTATTGTGCACTAATATTTCACATTTAGGATTTGAAAGTGGGATATTAAGTCCAATTTCAAATTGCCATGCATGTTTATATTTGTATGTATGTATATGGTAAATTGTACAAAACAGGGTAAAACAGCGCATTTTCAAAGACTGGCATTAAGTTCAGCAAAAGCTACTAATTTTGACGACAAGATAAATGTGATGTAACAACAGACGGAATGGACAAATAATATGTACCATTTATCATTCAGCAAACAAACGCCAATATGTTTGGAAACTTTGGTAAAATTTAATCATTTCTAAGCTAATCACCCTCAATAATTTAAATTGTTACTGATTTCTTGCAAATGAGGGCATTGCAAGATCTTAAGTGTGGGAAGGGGTTAAATTCTTTCGGATTTTTTTTAAATTTTTTACTTTAAACACTTGGTTACCATTAGAAATACTAGTAAAGTAGTAGTTGTATTAGAATCTAGTGCTCTCTGATAATAAAGAACAGCCCTAGTCTTATATACTGACTACCCAATTCTAGTAAAATTTTTCAAAATTTTCAATTAAATGAACTCAAAATCATGTTTATACATATTTATGAACGATAAAACTAGGTGTTAACACCGAAATTATTGTTACCTCGGAAAGGACATAAATTGAAAAACAAACCAAAATGTTAAAATTCATTTAAAATGAAATAGAGGACAATAAAAAGGAAAATAAAAGCCAAGTGTGGGAAATTTTCACCGAGTTATTCAAAATACATATCACATATTTTTGTACAAATAATTGAAAATACTTTTGTTTTGGACGATAATTAACTGTTTTACCCGATGAAAGAAAAGAAGAGATGGATCTACACGATGAATCAATTCCATCGTTAAAAGGAAGTAAAGTCTTTCGAAAAAGAAACGCGCTTCTTGATTTAGGTCATAAAGTTGTCGTCCAGACCAGCTGTAGGTTGATGAAAAATCTAGAAAAGTCATCTCTAAAATCAGCAGGAAATCCACGGACCTCAGCATAAAACAGGGTCGCCAAGTGGTCAGATTTATCCTAACCATGAGAAGGATTTATCTCGTACAATGGGGGGGGCACCGTGCAAATTAGCTTGATAAGACTAATGAATCAGATCCCCAGAAAGGATAATCTCCTTTAAAGATCAAAAATCAGCTTTTAAGACTGATATTACCCAATCCTAGAGATTGACCTTAAAGATTGAGAATTAAAAACTCATGGAATTCAATGATATCTAAACTCGAGCTTGAACGAGAAAATATTTTGATCAAATTATAAACCGATTTGTTTTCTGAAAACCCATTTTCAATGCGTTCATTACCATTGAACGTAAAATCCTAGGAATTCACCTGGAATTCATTAGGTCATCTGAACCAAATCGGGTGTCAACTGTAAGAACGGTGGTTGCATAGCATGGTCGAAGACAGGACCTTGTGCTAGACCGAAAAATCATAAGGGTGAGCTTTACTATTGCTTCTACAAAGGATAGTAATTGCGTCCGACACGTTATAGACCATAATTAAAAGCATGTCAGGGGACATTGCCTTAACAGTTGCTTGTTCAACGCTTTCCTTTATAACCGGATGGTAGTTTACCGAAAGGTAATATACGGAGCAAGTATACTGGATGTGTTGCTTTTCTAATTCAAGGTTAGCAAGTGGGTGACACAAAACCACAAGTTTTGAGCTAAAATTTTCAAATCTGAAACCCACCAAACCCACAAAAATATTTTGCAAACACCGGTGAAGGGTTATTTCGGAAAACGTATCTAGGGTAAAAACTAGATTTAATTTTCAAAAGATCAAATGTTTTCATAAAGATCCAATTTCCTTAATGGATCTTTTATAGTCATGTGGGACTGTAAACCACATCGTTACTACCATTGTTTATACCGCCGTAAAAAAATCACCGATGTACAAAGTGTGAAGAATAAAGAAGTGATTCTAGTATTTCAAAACTATATTGCTTGAGGACAAGCAACGCTCAAGTGTGGGAATATTTGATAATGCTAAAAACGAACATATATTTCATAGCATTATTCCTCAAGAAAGACAAGCTTTTAGTTGCAATTGTCCTATTTACAAGTGATATTCGTTTAAATAATAAAAGGTGAAGACAAAAGACAGATTCGACGAATTGAAGACGCAAACGACCAAAAAGCTCAAAAGTGCAAAATACAATCAAAGAGGTTCCAATTATTGATAAGAAACGTCTCAAAATTACAAGAGTACAAGATTCAAAACGAAAAGTACAAGATATTAAATTGTACGCAAGGACGTTCGAAAATCCAGAACCGGGACCAGAGTTAACTCTCAACGCTCGACGCAACGGACTAATAATTACAAGTCAACTATGCACATAAATATAATATAATATATAATTAATTCTTAAAATTAATATATATATTATATTATATTATAAAACCATCGGCAGAAGAAAACAACCAAATGTGAGCCTCCCCAGCTGGCCATGCGATCGCATGGCCTGGAAGGCATAAATCCATGCGATCGCATGAGCCCCAGTTCCAGCCCACATGCCTATAAAAATCGAGCTTTGGTGCACCACAAAAACACATCCTTTCTTCTCTTCATCATACGTGAAGTATATATATTTTAATTTTAATTTTAATTTTAATTTTAATTTCTAATAATAAGGGTATGTTAGCGAATGTTGTAAGGGTGTAAGTCGAAATTCTGTTCGTGTAACGCTACGCTATTTTTAATCATTGTAAGTTATGTTCAACCTTTTTAATTTAATGTCTCGTAGCTAAGTTATTATTATACTTATTTAATCCGAAGTAATCATGATGTTGGGCTAAAAATATTAAAATTGGGTAATTGGACTTTGTACCATAATTGGGGTTTGGACAAAAGAACGACACTTGTGGAAATTAGACTATGGGCTATTAATGGACTTTATATTTGTTTAACTAAATGATAGTTTGTTAATGTTAATATAAAGATTTACAATTGGACGTCCCTATAAATAACCATATACACTCAATCGGACACGATGGGCGGGATATTTATATGTACGAATAATCGTTCATCTAACCGGACACGGGAATGGATTAATAGCACTAGAATTATTAAAACAGGGGTGAAATTATGTACAAGGACACTTGGCATAATTGTTAACAAAGTATTAAAACCTTGGGTTACACTCAGTCGACATCCTGGTGTAATTATTAAACAAAGTAATAAAACCTTCTTACAGTTTAAGTCCCCAATTAGTTGGAATATTTGACTTCGGGTATAAGGATAATTTGACGAGGACACTCGCACTTTATATTTATGACTGATGGACTGTTATGGACAAAAACCAGACGGACATATTAAATAATCCAGGACAAAGGACAATTAACCCATGGGCATAAAACTAAAATCAACACGTCAAACATCATGATTACGGAAGTTTAAATAAGCATAATTCTTTTATTTCATATTTAATTTCCTTTATTTTATATTTAATTGCACTTCTAATTAACGCATTTTTATTTATTGTTATTGTATTTAATTGCACTTTTAATTATCGTACTTTTTAATTATCGCAAGTTTATTTTATCGCACTTTTATTTATCGCAATTTCATTATCGTTATTTACTTTACGCTTTAAATTAAGTCTTTTATTTATTTAATATTTTACATTTTGTTTTAACTGCGACTAAAGTTTTAAAATCGACAAACCGGTCATTAAACGGTAAAAACCCCCCTTTAAAATAATAATATTACTTATATATATATTCGTATTTTTATAAATTAAACTAATATAGCGTTAAGCTTTGATTAAAAGATTTTCCCTGTGGAACGAACCGGACTTACTAAAAACTACACTACTGTACGATTAGGTACACTGCCTATAAGTGTTGTAGCAAGGTTTAAGTATATCCATTCTATAAATAAATAAATATCTTGTGTAAAATTGTATCGTATTTAATAGTATTTCCTGCTAAAATTTAAGCTATTTTATATACACCTCGCATAACATCAGGTTATATATAAATACGTCAAATTATAAGTTTATATATTAAATTAACAAGGTATTGTTTAGTTAATATAAAACCCATTAATAGCCCATAGTCTAATTTCCACAAGTGTCGTTCTTTTGTCCAAACCCCAATTATGGTACAAAGCCCAATTACCCAATTTTAATATTTTTAGCCCAACATCATGATTACTTCATTTTAAATAAGCATAATAATAATTTAGCTACGAGACATTAATGTAAAAAGGTTGAACATAACTTACAATGATTAAAAATAGCGTAGCGTTACACGGACAGAATTTCGACTTACACCCTTACAATATACGCTAACATACCCTTATTATTAGGATTTAAAATTAAAATTAAAATATAAATATATATATATATATATATATAATTTTACGTATGAGTGAAAAGAAAAAGGTGTAAAAAATTTGGCCGAATGCTCGGCCTTTTATAGGTGGATTTCTGACTTTCAGGGCTCCGCGAGTGCGGTGGATTTTACTCTTCAGAGCTCCGCGAGTGCGGAGCTGTGGATTCCAGCTCACAAGTTTGGCTCCTAGCTTGCCGACGGATTATATAATATAATATAATATATATATTAATTTTAAGAATTAATTATATATTGTATTATATTCATGTGCATAGTTGACTTGTAATTTTTAGTCCGTTGTGTCGAGCGTTGAGAGTTGACTCTGGTCCCGGTTTCGGATTTTCGAACGTCCTTGTGTACAATTTAATATCTTGTACTTTGTGTTTCGCGTCTTGTACTCTTGTAATTTTGAGACGTTTCTTATCAATAATTGAAACCTCTTTGATTGTACTTTGTACTTTTGAGCTTTTTGGTCGTTTGCGTTTTCAATTCGTCGAATCTGTCTTTTGTCTTCACCTTTTATTATTTAAACGAATATCACTTGTAAATAGAACAATTGTAACTAAAAGCTTGTATTTCTTGAGGAATAATTCTATGAAATATATGCTCGTTTTTAGCATTATCAATGATTTTGTACGGGGCATCACAGTTGGTATCAGAGCCAGGTTGTAGGGAATTAGGTTGCATTAGTGAGTCTAGGACCGACCAGAGTAGGATTCACTAATAGGACTAATCTACAACTTGCTAGTTTACTTGTTTCTGCGGAACCTGCTGCATGCTACTGTGTTATATTACTACATGTTACTGCTTACTACTACTGCATGCCACTGCTTACTTTTACTACCGTATGAACTTGCTGCATGCTACCGTTTCCTTTTACTGCTATGTAAACTCGCTGCATGCTTTTGCTTATTCTAGCTACTGCATGCTACTATCTGCTTTCGATTGCATGTTACTTCTGTTTAGTACTGTTAATATTGCCATGCTATATACTACTGTAAACGAGCTAGGTTGTTGTAGTGCCTGATTACGTGCTTGCTTCATGCCTGCTATTCGCTGAACTGACTTGGAAAAACTTACCTTTCCTAGTTCAGATGTTCTTCTGAACCCATTTCCCACACGTCTAACCCTAAGGATTAGTATTGTAATCCACCTGTTACTACTGTTCCACCGTTCCAGAGATCGAAGCATTACTTTACGCAATCTAGGAGGAGTACCCCTCGGATTACACGCCCACTAATGTTGATCCTCGGAGGAGGAGATATGCGAGGATTTGTCAGAGTAACCGCACCCCGAGCTTGTGATGACCCGGGAATTTCCGACCAAATTTAAACTTGAATCTTATTTGATTTCGATACGATAAGCAAAGCCCATTAAACAGAGTCTTAAAATTTTTGAACTATTTACAAGGATGCATTTAACCTCAGACTATGCCCGATGATTCACGAACAATTTTTGAAAATAAATATAAATATAAATATAAATATAAGTGTATATGTATTAACTCGGATTAACAAAATATAAAATAATCATTAGAATGCAATATGTAAAATAAAATACAAGATAAGGAGGTTGTTATTAAAATAAATCTAGGTATAGATATATATAAATTCTATACATAATTATTAGATGTATATTGGAATATATATAAAAGTTATAGATATTGTATAATTATTCAATAGTAACTCAATAATTTAATATCAAAATTTCCGTAGTATTTATTTAGCATTATCTTTATAAAAGAAAAATGAACCCGATGTCTATACTATTAGTGATGTAAAGATTCATTATTATATTTTACATAGTTAATAAACTGTAATATTAATATATGAAATTACAAGTTAATATATAGTATTTTAATATAGATCTGTGGTTACAATATTTAGAAATACTCGATTTTATCTACAAAGTTAGTAACAAATAATTATATTAACGATATTAGTTTACTGCGTGTAACATATATAAATTTTCATACACAGTCATCCATATGAATATTGTAAAATAAATAATATGTATTACATGTAGAAAGTTATAGTATTTTATGTTGTATAAATAATTATATAATAATATTAATTTGTTATAATGAGTTTTATTATTATTATTATTAATATCATTATTAACACTACTAGTAATAATTATTAATATTGTTATGATAATAATTATTATTAATATTAACAATATTATTATTATTAATATATTTATTAATTATTAATATTAGAATATATATATATATATATATATATATATATATATATATATATATATATATATATATATATATATATATATATATAATCAGATAAAAAGGATACCAGTTAAAATCAACATCAAGTTTAACTTTACTTTATTTTTTTATTTTTTTTTCTTTTTTCCTGATTCTCTCTATCTGCTCGTGATTTTTCTGTCGAGGCTCAGCTTCACAACAAAATAGCTTACATCAGTTTCAGATTGTTGCAACAATCAGTCACCTTCACATCATATTTAATTGCTGCTATTCGTAATTAAACAGAAACCAAAAGCAAGAAACAAACTTATTTTTTTTTCTTTTTTTTTTCGCAACCCATTTAATCCGTAATCAAATCTCGAATCAAACTCCAAAATATATTAATACAGTCACGTAAGGAATCATCTACTCAATCTATCTGTCAAATTTGAGATTCCAATTCATCAAAACGAATTTCAATTTCGGAGTCAAAGGTAATTTTTCAAAAAGTCAACGAATCTATTCTTCGTTAAATTCGTAAATGTTTTAATGTTATAGGTTCAATTGATAATCCAAACAAGTTCTAACAACGATTTAGAACATATTTTATTTAGGAATCTTAGTCTGAAAAGTTTTAAATCTCGAAATCAATTTATTTATTTATTTTTTTCGTCGTACAGCAGCAGTAGTAGACTGCTTGAATTTTTTTTATTGTTTTCAAATAACATAACATATGATATTTAGTTTGTTATTATTTTGAGGTAATTAAATCTCTGTTTGATTATCGATACCTCTGGGCGTTTTGGAATTAGAGAAGAAGAAGAAAAGGTTGTATCCGAACAGTAGTAAAATAAAAAAACCAGTTGTGTATTTATTCAGAAAAGTAAGGACAGCAGAATGGTTTAGGAATGATGCGGGTATGCGAGAGGTCGGGGTTTCGAGCCCGGGCATGGGCTGTTTTCAATTTTTTTTTGGGACTTCATCCTTTGAGAGGTAGTCTTCATTTGTTTATTTATTTTTACAATTATTATTATTACTTATTAATGTTAATTATTATTATTATTAATATGATTATTATTGTTATTAATATTAGTACTAAAATTTTTAGTGTCATTAACATTATAAATATAGGAGGTAATTATCAATTATTATTATTACTAGGTATTAGAAATATCATGATTTTTATTATTATTATTATTATTATTATTATTATTATTATTATTATTATTATTATTATTATTATTATTATTATTATTATTATTATTATTATTATTATTATTATTATTATTATTATTAGTATTAATATCATTATTATGGTTTCGATTAGTATTATTATGAACCTAACAAAATTCATTATCATATTGATTAATGTTAAAACTAGTATTATTATAAATATTAGAATTATTATTATAAACATAAGTATTATTAGTAACTAGTTGTGGAGCCCTCGCTTCGCGTCGGGGGCTCCGTTTTGAATGCGAGTAAAAAAAAAAGTCTTGACCTATTTTGTAAAAAAGAATTTTTTTCGACATCTAACATTGAAGGGTTGTTCCTTTTGTGAAAGTTGCTTCTTTTAGCGTTCGGGTTTTATTTTAAAAAAAAAAGTTAGTAAAGTGGGGGTTCGATTTGTATTTTAATAAAAGTTAGGGGGTTAAGTTTGTGAAATTTGAAAAAAATATACGTATAAAGTGGGAGTTCGATTTCTATTTTAATAAAAGTTAGGGGGTTAAGTTTGTGAAAATTGAATATTAGTAAAAAAAAAAGTTAGTAAAGTGGGGGTTCAATTTGTATTTTAATAAAAGTTAGGGGGTTAAGTTTGTGAAATTTGGGCAAAAATATACGTATAAAGTGGGGGTGCGATTTGTATTTTAATAAGAGTATAAAGTGGGGGTGCGATTTGTATTTTAATAAAAGTTGGAAAAAAATATACGTATAAAGTGGGGGTGCGATTTGTATTTTAATAAGAGTATAAAGTGGGGATGCGATTTGTATTTTAATAAAAGTTGGGGGGTTAAGTTTGCGAAAAGTGAAAAAAGGAATAGTACTATTCATTTGGCCTAGAATTTTTTTCGACATCTAACATTGAAGGGTTGTTCATTTTGTGAAAGTTGCTTCTTTTAGCGTTCGGGTTTTATTTAAAAAAAAAGTTAGTAAAGTGGGGGTTCGATTTGTATTTTAATAAAAGTTAGGGGTTAAGTTTGTGAAATTTGAAAAAAATATACGTATAAAGTGGGAGTTCGATTTATATTTTAATAAAAGTTAGGGGGTTAAGTTTGTGAAAATTGAATATTAGTAAAAAAAAAAAGTTAGTAAAGTGGGGGTTTTGTATTTTTATAAAAGTTAGGGGGTTAAGTTTGTGAAATTTGGAAAAAAATATACGTATAAAGTGGGGGTGCGATTTGTATTTTAATAAGAGTATAAAGTGGGGGTGCGATTTGTATTTTAATAAAAGTTGGGAAAAAATATACGTATAAAGTGGTAGTGCGATTTGTATTTTAATAAAAGTATAAAGTGGGGATGCGATTTGTATTTGAATAAAAGTTGAGGGTTAAGTTTGCGAAAAGTGAAAAAAGGAATAGTACTATTCATTTAGTCTTTGCCTTTTAGATATAGGTATATATAATATCATGAGTAGTAATAAAATGGTTAAAATTATTTTTAATATTAAGTATTTAGTATTGTTATCAAAATGATTATTTCCTTCATTACTAAATTTTTCATTATATTAAAAACTACTATAATTATCACTATTAAAAGATTTTGTATTAAAACTATCCTTAACAGAAAAGATTAATATTTTATAGTTATTATTATATCATCACATCTATCACTAAGATTATTAACATTATTATTTTTTTTAGTAATATTAAGTGTTATCATTTTTTTATCATTACAAATATTAATTTAGTATTACTACAATTATTAGTTTCAACAAACAAATGATATATATATAAATATATTTAACAAACATAACTTAACTATATTAATCACTTTATATACATATACAAAATAAATATATATATAACATATAATTTAAGGTATAAAATAAAGTATATGTTTTTAAATAAAATCTAGTATAAATCTTATATAACTACGAAATATATATAAATAATATATATAAATAAATAAAATTATGAGATTTCTATTATATGTTTTAATAGAAATACAATTGATATAGGTTCGTGAATCCGAGGCCAACCCTACATTGTTCAATACAGTCATATG
This sequence comes from Rutidosis leptorrhynchoides, assembly GCF_046630445.1. Classification (NCBI taxonomy): domain Eukaryota; kingdom Viridiplantae; phylum Streptophyta; class Magnoliopsida; order Asterales; family Asteraceae; genus Rutidosis; species Rutidosis leptorrhynchoides. Next base: position 346,732,288 of record NC_092335.1, on the reverse strand, counting down.
TATTTTTACTACAAAATACAGTATGGTAACTTTCATTTGCCTTTTTACCCTTTATATTTTTGGGCTGAGAATACATGCGCAATTTTTATAACTGTTTTACGAAATAGACAAGTAATTGAAACTACATTATATGGTTGAATTATCGAAATCGAATATGCCCCTTTTTATTAAGTCTGGTAATCTAAGAATTAGGGAACAGACACCCTAATTGACGCGAATTCTAAAGATAGATCTATCGGGCCCAACAAGCCCCATCCAAAGTACCGGATGCTTTAGTACTTCGAAATTTATATCATGTCCGAATTAGGATCCCGGAATGATGGGGATATTCTTATATGCATATTGTGAATGTCGATTACCAGGTGTTCAATCCATATGAATGATATTTTTGTCTCTATGCATGGGACGTATGTTTATGAGAAATGGAAATATGAAATCTCGTGGTCTATTAAAATGATAGAAATGATTATTTATGTTAAACTAATGAACTCACCAACCTTTTAGTTGACACTTTAAAGCATGTTTATTCTCAGGTACGAAAGAAATCTTCCGTTGTGCATTTGCTCATTTTAGAGATATTACTTGGAGTCGTTCATTACATATTTCAAAAGACGTTGCATTCGAGTCGTTGAGTTCATCAAGATTATTATTAAGTCAATTATAGAGGGATATATTATAAAATGGTATGCATGCTGTTAACTGTCGATGTAAATGAAAGTTTGTCTTTTAAAAACTAATGCAATGTTTGTAAAATGTATCATATAGAGGTCAAGTACCTCACGATGTAATTAACTATTGTGAATCGTTTGTAATCAATATGGACTTCGTCCGGATGGATTAGGACGGGTCGCTTCAGTTGGTATCAGAGTGGTGGTCTTAGCAAACCAGGTCTGCATTAGTGTGTATAACTGATAAGTCGTTAGGATGCATTAGTGAGTCTGGACTTCGACCGTGTCTGCATGTCAAAAGTTTTGCTTATCATTTTTGTCGAAAATAGTCTGCTTATCATTCTTAGGGAATCACTTGCTTATTATTCTTAGTCTAGACACATTTTACTGCATCGACTGCATGAATAGTGTATAGATAAAATTCATATCTTATCGTACCTGCTAATTTACACATTAGCGTATCTGTTATTGTTACCTTTGCCTGACAGCTTTCGTAGATTCCTCCGTAACTTATGGGATTTTAGTATTATATATGCATATGTAAATTATGTATTGCAGGGTACTAATCTACATCCTATAATCTATTTCTTATCAAAAATCCTTTATCTGATCGTACGAGATGAATCCCTCAACCAGTTCGAATTCCTCGAATTCCGACAGCTATTCCGATATGGAGTTTCACCTAAGCTCCGAAAGCAGTGTCACCAGAATGAATCAACCAATAATCCATCCCCAAATTCATCTGATGAGTTCGTAGTCGACTTAATCAATGGAAACGAGAAGAAGGCGATGCTTTCCATCAACCAAAATTCCCTATTGGCGGTGAACCTGAAACACTCACCGGCGAACCAATCTGAAACACTATCTTCACTCTTATTTCCTGGATAACTCGCAATGACTATATGATATCCAAAATATCTGAATCTTATTCATCCGCTCGTTCCGACCGATAATCATCCTGGAGTAATAAGTCAACGAACTTCGCGCTCGAATAATCAATTCGGAGAATATGGTGCAAAATGTACCAGCTTCAGCAACATCACTGGCACCAACAGTACCATCAATAACAGCACCAGTACCATCAACAATACATGCCTTAATATCACCATCTGTACTTCGAGTATGATCTTCATTCGACGTATCGTTCTACCTCATTTATCTTCGTTCGACATGGCGAATATGTAATCTCTAAAGTTTTAGAGATTATTTATTCTAGTTCCATCGAAAAGTAAATGAGTTTAATATTAAGTTAACTCATTAAATCCATGATTACATCTGAAGAAAATATATATGTATATATGTTTTCATAAAGATTGTAATTAAAAATTCTTTTGTACAAACTGCTAATGTTGAAAATATTTTAACGGGTAGGTAATACCGGAGGGATATTTAAGATTTCACATTAATAAGTTACATTGTACGTTCTTCAAATCTGATTCAACAGTCATTTACTATCCTACTTACATACACAGGTATACGTATCCGTTCACCGCCTAATAACCATTTTCATTCAATTTCATATTTGGATTTTGACCTATCAGAATCCAACAAGTGGCATAATGAAGAAAACATTTGACAAAATAAAATTTGTTAGAATCAGACAAATTAACTATAAGGAATTTTGTTAAGAATCCACGCTAACTGTTCCTAGCTAATTGTTCCTAGCTAACTGATTACATTTTATTTATCGCAATTTAATTATCGCAATTTACATTCTCGCAATTTTATTTATCGTCATTTAATTTCTGTTATTTACTTTACGTACTTTATTTATCGTCATTTAATTTCTGTTATTTATTTTTTACACACTTTAAATATCGGGACACGTATACAAGGTTTTGACATATCATATCGACGCATATATATATATATATATATATATATATATATATATATATATATATATATATATATATATATATATATATATATATATATATATATATTATTTGGAATTACCATAGACACTCTATATGCAGTAATGATCGAGTTCTCTATACAGGGTTGAGGTTGATTCTATAATAATATATATACTTTGAGTTGTGATCGAGTCTGAGACATGTACACGGGTCACGATACGTATTAATTAATTCGAATATTATATATTAAACTATATGAATTATTGGACTGTTACTGTGGACTATCAACTGTGGACTAAGAACATTGGACAATTAAAATGAATTAAAATATTGATTATAACATATGAAACTAAACAATTCTTCAAGTCTGCCACTTGATTTCATCTTAACCTCATTTGTATCTTGACGATTACCATCTGTGTTCAAACCTTTCGTCATTCTTGAAAACACCTCAATCGAGAGGATGAACCAACCGCACTTCATCTACGGGAGAAAAGATTGATGCATATAGTTATGCACCTGAAAGCACTCGAAGCCTGAGTAAACACTTAAAACGTATATGTGCTAGCTCCTTTGGCGTTTTTATTACCGAAAATAGCCGTACAATTCCTTTTCAAAGTAGTAAATTTTGTCACAGCTCCAACAAGTCAACTTCGAATTTTCCATCGAAACAACCTTATTAACATTTTGATATATATGTGTGCTCTTTTATTGTTACTGGGGAACCTTTTATATTCCATCATATTACCAGCAGACGTACCAGCAACCTTGTTGCTTCTTGGCTTAAATCTCTCTGATAAATCATTATATTTATTCATTGAAACCTTATCATATACTCATCCGCATCTTGTAATGAGAACTACCATACTAATTATCGGGAATCAGTAATCAGTACTTTGAAAACTGTGACCCCCCGTACAAAACCATCGTGTACGGATCATCGACAACAGAATCATTACAAGTTCAAACACTATATACTATTTGAAAACCAGTTTGCATTCGTAAAAAGATAGCGTTTTACAAAAGATGACTAGAAAACATTAACATGAGTACATGGTACAAAGGTCATTACAAAGCTATTGTTTTAAAATAACGTAAGTCACGAATGCAAAATAAAAGTTCCATGCTTGAGATATCTCTAAGTAATGCAGCGGAAAATCTAATACAGCAGGTCCATAACAACAAGTCTATAACGGCAAGTCCAACAGCAAGTCTAACAGCGGAAGCAACAACGTCTAAGCACCTGAGAAATACATGCTTAAAAAGTCAACACGAATGTTGGTGAGCTATAGTTTTTTTGTAATCAGTAATGTAATGTAGGCCATGAGATTTCAGTGCTTCAAACAAGCGTTTCAAATCAGTAATTCAAATCAGTAAGATAAAGTATATGTATAACCATGGGCACCCGGTAACTAGACTTAACGTTTATAACCCCCTGAAAGTACACTTGGCGAGTGCGTATGTTCACGAAGTATTAAACACCCGTTAAATGCTAGTGCGACTAGCCCGAGTGGGGATGTCAAACCCTATGGATCCATATCTAAGATTCGCGTTCACCGGTTCAAAAACCAATGACTAAACGTTACCGTGCTAAGGGGAATGTTTATGCCGTTGTATAATCCACACACATATAAAGTTTAAGTACTCGTGCCTAGTATGTAAAACATAAAAAGCGCATGTATTCTCAGTCCCAAAATAGTTAAAGTAAAAAGGGATGCTATAACTCACAATGATAAAAGCGGTAAAGTTGGTAATGAAAGTACGCAAGTAGTAAGTCGGTCCGAAAGGTCGTCAACCTAAATCAAGGGTTACTAGGTCAGTAGGTTGTCTTTATAAATTCTAATAGTGCATAAAATAAGTTTAAGTGTCATCATCATCATCATTCATCATCATAAAAGCTAAGTAAGTTTGACAAGAATAGAGATCGAAACAATAGGCTGACTTTGGTAAGCTGCTACGACCTCTACGTAAATCAAAATGACGCATAGTCAGTGGCTATGGCTCCGTATATGAGTCCCCTAACCATTGACCAAATTTCCAGAACCTAACTCGTCTTCGTTTGACCGTGGCGACAGTTTAAGTGCGAGTAGGTCAGAAATTTCAGCACAACGTTAATAGGGTGTAGTGACTCTCGGAGGGCCATAAATCCTAAACCGTAACTCGGATTAAGATGAGTCCTAAACGGAAAATCATCTACTCGAACCGAACTAACTGAAAATCAACTTCCCAGTAGCCCAGATAGTCTGATCAGATACGAAAATTAGTGAAAAAGTGCTTCGGTGGGGTTCTTGGTGCTTGATGCTCATCACGGTTCTCATCCTTGATGCTTGTAGCTTCAAGTGTACAACTCGTTGATGGTTTAGCATCACTTTTGACCAAGATTCACCATCAATACACAATATGTTAAGACCAAGTAAGAATACAACTCATTCATGAGTCTTAGATGGATGATGAACCAAGGTTACATCATATCCTTAGTCTTAACACAATTTCAATTCACAATAACAACTAAAGCTACAAACTTTACATCATTTCAACAAGTATAAGCACAATCCAAGTCTAGAGAGGTGATGGAACCCTAAGCTAGAGAGCTTGGATCCATTTCACACAAGTTACAAGGTTGCAAAGCTAGAAAGCTTGAACCTTTGATGTTCTTGAAGATCTTGAAGAATAAAGCTTGGTTCTTTAAGATATATGAAGATAACAAACACAAGTTTGAATCTTTTTAACAAAATAACAAGATCAAAGCAAAAAGAACTTAGATCTAACAAAAAGATATGAAGATTCAAGCTAGAAAGCTTGCATCTTGTTTGTTCTTGAAGATCTTGAAGCATAAAGCTTGGATCTTGAAGATGCATGAAGATTACAAACAAAAGTTTGAATCTTTATTACAAAATAGAAAGATTAAAGTATAAAAGAAGTATATCTACAAAAGATATGAAGATTCAAGCTAGAAAGCTTGAATCTTTGTTGTTCTTGAAAGATTCATGCTTGAATCAACAAGATATAAGTAAGATCAAGCTAAAAGGAACTTGATCTCCATAGATGAATGATGATGATACACGAAAATATTGAAGGAAAAGAGGAAGAAAAAGAAAACTTACAAGTATAGAAAGAAAGAAAGAACATGTGTGTGAAAAATCAAAATGATCAAGTGTTGAAATGAGAGACTAAAGGCTAGTATTTATAAGCATTAGACATTCACATGGATTGATGAGGTGGACATGAGGCCTCCTTGGTGGCCAAAATTTTGAGGGAGGGGAGGGGGAGACAAAACTTTACTTTTTGGCTAATGGTGTCTAAAGTGTGTCCTTTTGCTAGAATCCCATGTGACAATTAGATAAACCTTATCCATTATGCTAGTATGACTCACTAATTAATTTATTTATTATTTATTTATTATTATGGGCCACTAGTAATTATGCTTGGGCTAATTAATTGGGTCACTAGCTAGAGTAGGGTGGGTTTGAGCCCAACAAGGTAGAAAGTCCAACAAGACTAACTATTGGGCTTTAGCAATTAAATAAATAAAATTAAGCATCCAAAGGCCCAAGTAATTATTATTATAAAATAATAATTAATATTTCGCAGTCCAAAAGTTCCGGTTCCGACAAAAGTCAAACTTGCGCGCAGTCCGCGGTTTATTCGTAACGGCAAGTAACACTAACGGTTATAAAGCATCCGGTGGACAAGTTAAGCATTTTACATACACCAAGGCATGTTTTAAAGTATATATGAATATAAAACACGTATGCCAAGGTTCCGGAGTAATAAAGTAACACAGTACGCACAAATACGCAGTTTCGCAAAAATACAAAGCATAAAAGCTAGTCGAAAAAGTCGGATCGTTACAAAAACTCACAGCATATCTACATCAACAGTTATATGTATAACATTTATCTCTTAGAATTATGATCTTTCATTCTGAAATTCTAAAAAAACACTCAGTCTACAAATCAACACTCTGAATGTTGAAAAATCTGAATGAAGCAGCAGAAACCGTAGACAACCGTAAATGACCTTAATCATCGGAAGTTTGGTGATAAAGAATAGTATGTTGGAAAAGCTCAGAAAAGTTGGAACTGGAAAACGGATTGAGCTAACCATGAAGGAGACCAAGGACAAATACAAGGACCATACCCTATATTCAAAGAATCCAGGTAATTCTGGATCCATTGAAATCTTTAGAGAATATCTTGCTCCGAAGTCATGTTAAAATCTTGCGAAAAATCTTTCTCCATCAACCATCGAACTTAGAAATTCCAAAATATCATCATCAATATCTTCGATATTTTTGAGGATATTTTCATAAATATTCTCGTCCGAAATTATATACCTCCTCGTGCTTCCTGTGTATCATTATATTGGAAACATTCAATAGAAAATTTAGTACCGAAAAGCAGATTATGCGAAACTATGAAGAAAGCCATGGACAAATCACAAAGAATAAGTTTGACTTCAAAGAATCCAAATGATTCAATGTCTGCTAAAGTCTTTAGTGAATATCTTGCTCTTTACTCTAAACCCTTGCAGACAATAGTTTCTATCATCCTCTGATCTTAGATATTCTGAATTATTATTGAATCTTTCATTATAAATATCCTCCATATTTCTGAAGATATTTTTATAACTATTCTTATCTGAAATTATTAATCTCTTCGTGCTATCAGTATTACATCATATAGAAACTGTTAGTTTCTTTATTCTGTAAAATTTCGAGCTTAAAATATGAATGTCATTGAAGTTATGTTGGGAACTGATGCATGAGTTAGTATAATATAATGACACTTGATCAACGTGATTATATTACATTAAGTCATGCTGAGTTTCTAAATGGGACATGATGATTCACATATTATAACGTCATCATGTGCCATGTTACACGACTCTTACATTTTATCTGATATATAAACATATCAAGAACATATTTTCTTGATAGTTCTATCTTTCCCGGATATTCTGGTAATTTGACGAATCAAGATCGTGCTATTACCATTTCTTTCTTAGAACATTAACTATGTTCATTTTGAAATTCATATCTATGAATTCTGGACCGTTGCTCGCTTTAATAGAGGTCGAGAGGATAATATAAAGGCAAAGAGATCCAAAATATAAGAGAAAATATAAAGCCCAATGACAACACCGAAATTACAAATCGTGGATATCAGTACGTATGGAAATATAAAGACACAGGAGGATTATAAATACAATAATCCCTAGAACATAATAGAAATAAACAGATTCTTCAGATGGGAGTTGGAAAAGGAGAACGATCATTACGATAGTTAGAATAAGAACAAGGATCAGAACAGGGTTAAGCATTTTCATAAATCTTTTTAATTTGGGAATTGAGTATAGAAGTGGTGAAAACTAATGGAACGAATAAGGTAAATTTATAATGGAAATATCAGACGTGGTAATTGGGACGGATCATCGCATTTAATTAAAGAGATCCTAATGTCTTTAAATCTTGAAGAATCAAATCTTATAGATTTCCAACATTTTCTTTTAAATCCCTTGAATTCCGGAATTCAACCAATACAACGTCAAAAGCTAAGACGCATATTATTTTCTAAATTCAACCAAGTCAACGTCAAAAGTTAAAACGAAACTTCATTTATTCATTTCACTCTTTTGTGATAACTTCAATCGTGCTCTTCGATTAATCGAATTATTTTATCTGTATTATTCAATAATGATAAAACTCTATTTATCAGCCCATATTCGTCAGGAAAACATATTTATTGTTAGCCATGACGACCTCACTCAAATTTTGGGACGAAATTTCTTTAACGGGTAGGTACTGTGATGACCCGGGAATTTCCGACCAAATTTAAACTTGAATCTTATTTGATTTCGATACGATAAGCAAAGCCCATTAAACAGAGTCTTAAAATTTTTGAACTATTTACATGGATGCATTTAACCTCAGACTATGCCCGACGATTCACGAACAATTTTTGAAAATAAATAAATAAATAAATATATATATATATATATATATATATATATATATATATATATATATATATATATATATATATATATGTATTAACTCGAATTAACAAAATATAAAATAATCATTAGAATGCAATATGTAAAATAAAATACAAGATAAGGAGGTCGTTATTAAAATAAATCTAGGTATAGATATATATAAATTCTATACATAATTATTAGATGTATATTGGAATATATATAAAAGTTATAGATATTGTATAATTATTCAATAGTAACTCAGTAATTTAATATCAAAATTTCCGTAGTATTTATTTAGCATTATCTTTATAAAAGAAAAATGAACCCGATGTCTATACTATTAGTGATGTAAAGATTCATTATTATATTTTACATAGTTAATAAACTGTAATATTAATATATGAAATTACAAGTTAATATATAGTATTTTAATATAGATCTCTGGTTACAATATTTAGAAATACTCATTTTTATCTACAAAGTTAGTAACAAATAATTATATTAACGATATTAGTTTACTGCGTGTAACATATATAAATTTTCATACACAGTCATCCATATGAATATTGTAAAATAAATAATATGTATTACATGTAGAAAGTTATAGTATTTTATGTTGTATAAATAATTATATAATAATATTAATTTGTTATAATGAGTTTTATTATTATTATTAATATCATTATTAACACTACTAGTAATAATTATTAATATTGTTATGATAATAATGATTATTAATATTAACAATATTATTATTAATATATATATTAATTATTAATATTAGAATATATATATATATATATATATATATAATCAGATAAAAAGGATACCAGTTAAAATCAACATCAAGTTTAACTTTACTTTATTTTTTTTATTTTTTTTTCTTTTTTCCTGATTCTCTCTATCTGCTCGTGATTTTTTTGTCGAGGCTCAGCTTCACAACAAAATAGCTTACATCAGTTTCGGATTGTTACAACAATCATTCACCTTCACATCATATTTAATTGCTGCTATTCGTAATTAAACAGAAACCAAAAGCAAGAAACAAACTTATTTTTTTTCTTTTTTTTCCGCAACCCATTTAATCCGTAATCAAATCTCGAATCAAACTCCAAAATCTATTAATACAGTCACGTAAGGAATCATCTACTCAATCTATCTGTCAAATTTGAGATTCCAATTCATCAAAACGAATTTCAATTTCGGAGTCAAAGGTAATTTTTCAAAAAGTCAACGAATCTGTTCTTCATTAAATTCGTAAATGTTTTAATGTTATAGGTTCAATTGATAATCCAAACAAGTTCTAACAACGATTTAGAACATATTTTATTTAGGAATCTTAGTCTAAAAAGTTTTAAATCTCGAAATCAATTTATTTATTTATTTATTTTTCGTCGCACAGCAGCAGTAGCAGACTGCTTGAATTTTTTTAATTGTTTTCAAATAAAATAACATATGATATTTAGTTTGTTATTATTTTGAGGTAATTAAATCTCTGTTTGATTATCGATACCTCTGGGCGTTTTGGAATTAGAGAAGAAGAAGAAAAGGTTGTATCCGAACAGTAGTTAAATAAAAAAACCAGTTGTGTATTTATTCAGAAAAGTAAGGACAGCAGAATGGTTTAGGAATGATGCGGGTATGCGAGAGGTCGGGGGTTCGAGCTCGGGCATGGGCTGTTTTCATTTTTTTTTTGGGACTTCATCCTTTGAGAGGTAGTCTTCATTTGCTTATTTATTTTTACAATTATTATTATTACTTATTAATGTTAATTATTATTATTATTAATATGATTATTATTGTTATTAATATTATTACTAAAATTGTTAGTGTCATTAACATTATAAATATAGGAGGTAATTATCAATTATTATTATTACTAGGTATTAGAAATATCATGATTTTTATTATTATTATTATTATTATTATTATTATTATTATTATTATTATTATTATTATTATTATTATTATTATTATTATTATTATTATTATTATTATTATTATTATTATGAAGATTGTTATTAGTATTAATATCATTATTATGGTTTCGATTAGTATTATTATGAACCTAACAAAATTCATTATCATATTGATTAATCTTAAAACTAGTATTATTATAAATATTAGAATTATTATTATAAACATACGTATTATTAGTAATATCATGAGTAGTAATAAAATGGTTAAAATTATTTTTAATATTAAGTATTAAGTATTGTTATCAAAATGATTATTTCCTTCATTACTAAATTTTTCATTATATTAAAAACTACTATAATTATCACTATTAAAAGATTTTGTATTAAAATTATCCTTAACAGAAAAGATTAATATTTTATAGTTATTATTATATCATCACATCTATCACTAAGATTATTAACATTATTTTTTTTAGTAATATTAAGTGTTATCATTTTTTATCATTACAAATATTAATTTAGTATTACTACAATTATTAGTTTCAACAAACAAATGATATATATATATATAAATATATTTAACAAACATAACTTAACTATATTAATCACTTTATATACATATACAAAATAAATATATATATATAACATATAATTTAAGGTATGAAATAAAGTATATGTTTTTAAACAAAATCTAGTATAAATCTTATATAACTACGAAATATATATAAATAATATATATAAATAAATAAAATTATGAGATTTTTATTATATATTTTAATAGAAATACAATTGATATAGGTTCGTGAATCCGAGGGCAACCCTGCATTGTTCAATACAATCATATGTATTTTTATTACAAAATACAGTATGGTGAGTTTCATTTGCCTTTTTACCCTTTATATTTTTAGGCTGAGAATACATGCGCAATTTTTATAACTGTTTTACGAAATAGACACAAGTAATTGAAACTACATTATATGGTTGAATTATCGAAATCGAATATGCCCCTTTTTATTAAGTCTGGTAATCTAAGAATTAGGGAACAGACACCCTAATTGACGCGAATTCTAAAGATAGATCTATCTTGCCCAACAAGCCCCATCCAAAGTACCGGATGCTTTAGTACTTCGAAATTTATATCATGTCCGAAGGAGGATCCCGGAATGATGGGGATATTCTTATATGCATATTGTGAATGTCGGTTTCCAGATGTTCAATCCATATGAATGATATTTTTGTCTCTATGCATGGGACGTATGTTTATGCGAAATGGAAATATGAAATCTTGTGGTCTATTAAAATGATGGAAATGATTATTTATGTTAAACTAATGAACTCACCAACCTTTTGGTTGACAGTTTAAAGTATGTTTATTCTCAAGTAAGAAAGAAATCTTCCGCTGTGCATTTGCTCATTTTAGAGATATTACTTGGAGTCATTCATTACATATTTCAAAAAACATTGCATTCGAGTCGTTGAGTTAATCAAGATTATTATTAAGTCAATTATAGAGGGATATATTATAAAACGGTATGCATGCTGTTAACTGTCGATGTAAATGAAAGTTTGTCTTTTAAAAACGAATGCAATGTTTATAAAATGTATCATATATAGGTCAAGTACCTCGCGATGTAATTAACTATTGTGAATCGTTTGTAATCAATATGGACTTCGTCCGGATAGATTAGGATGGGTCGCTTCAGAGCTCACCCTAATTAGCCACGTACAACGTATGAACATTAGAAGGATGTTCAGTTTCTGCAAGATGACCCGTATCCCGTACACTTTCATGACCGTCACTTATCTCTTCCATTCTCCACCACTACTCGACGATCTAACGACACTTCTGGACTTAGGTCCCTAACACTCTTAGGCATTGGAGAAGTCGGGAGGACATCTCCTTTCACAAGGTCAGAGTGGCTTCCACTGATGCTCAGCCATACCCAAAGACTTGGGAGTCACCTCAAGACATATCATATTACTACTTACTACACGTACAACTCAACACGAGACCCATCTTGAATTTCTAGAAAGGAACCTAACGACGTTACTTGAACCCGGACATTTTGAAGAAATTTTGGGAAATTTAGACATTGAGGCATGATCTACGGAACCTACGCACCCACACCGAGAAACCTTGAGATTACTTATGTAGATTTTGTTTTGAGATATCATAGATAACGCACTGTTAGATGAAATTGAGTAGAACTTGAAGTGAACACGTTACATTGACCATATGGAACGATGTTAGAATGAACGTACGATTTAGTACAATATAATGACGCCAGGCCAGCGTGGTTATATTGAATTAAATCATGCAGAAGTCCCAATGTTACTAGATAAGGAATATGAAGTGATTCAAAGAAAATTTTGGTAGGAACCACTCGAGTGTATGCATTATGGTCTGTTAGAGGTAGGAATAACCACTAAGCCTAGATACTGTACAAGAAGGGCCTTGATTGCGAAATTGATAACCAGATAATCTGTTATGAATATAGACACCCTAGACACTTAAGGAAAAAGTTCTCAAATAGGGAAAACTTTGGACTTACTTGCAATAGAGCAATCGTTATCTCAAGCTATGGAGACTCGCATGGATCCTAATTTTAGTTAGGGTACGTTTCGTCACAACGTTTTATTGTCTCGGAGATGTTTAATACTAGAGCGATAGAAACCTTATATCTAAGAACATTAGTGTTATGACTAATAAGCCATTAACAACCATGAGGGTAAAGTATTCTATAGGACAAGCTAATGGTAAGCTGGCAGAGATAGAGGAGTAATTTAAGGTAGTACCTTAAAATTAACAAGTGGGTCATTCGGAGATGACCTCATGTCAATAAAACTTGGAAGTTTTATAGTAGTAGTTGGAAAGGATTAGTTACATACGCACAAGCAGATGTTATTTGAGAAAGTTGATAGAATTTTTCGCGATAGTATAATAAGGTTTAGTTGGAATGGACTTTAAGATTAACCTAATACTCATTAAATCAGGAAGTTTGATATAAAAGTTGGAATGAACTTTAGGGTTAACCTAATACTCATCGAGTTAGGAAGCTTTGATGAAATAGTTGGAATGGACTAGCTTTCAAGGATGAAAGCGAAAGTTATGTATAGTAAGAAGATTTTTCGTATACCTCGCGAGAATGGTGAGCCAAAAGCCATCTGGGTTACTTCAACAACCCGAGATCCCACAATGGAAATGGGAAGGGATGACGATGGATTTCATCCCGAAGCTACCAAAAACAGTCGGCAGTTATGACACTATCGGGGTTATCGTTGATCGCCTCACCAAATCTGCTCACTTTCTAGCCATGAAAGAAACCGATACAATGGACAACGATACATAAAGGAAATTGTATCCCGTCACTTCAGCAATTCAAATTCTATACTACCCGAGAATCTTATTTGATACTCATTCTTACGTGACTCTAAGTCCTAACTTATTCCGAGAGATATCTTAATCGATAATAATAACACCATCACCCTTCTTACTTCAATATTAGTCATACCAGTTCGGAATTTCCAAAATCAATGGGTAGTTAATCCTCGTCCTCATACTCTCCCTTTCATGTCTCACTTATAAGCAACAACTTTATACTTAAGCATTTTTGGTCGAAGGACTTATGCCCTACTAATAGTCATCAACCACATTTAAATTCAATAGTTTTCATTACCTCGTAACATTTTTGCTCAAATATCACCCGAGATTTTCAAAAGTCTTTTACTCGATTCTCGTCAATCTTTTTACAACTTGTAACCTCCGAAATATGAAAATTTTGTTTGCCAAAATTTTATTTACACTATTTTACTGTGCGATCCTCTCAAAACTTAATAAAAATAAATTTATTTTATTTGCCATTCGTGCAAATTTTTGAAATCGTATACGTTATATAAAATAAAGTAAATAATTACTTCTTTTTGACAAATACATATGAAATTTTACTTTCATTTTTACAAATCAAATCTTTTATTCAAAGGATATTTTACCTTGAATGGTATATGTTGTACATAACCCTAGTTTGCTAAGAACTTAATTTCTTTTCTTACATCGTCACCTTAAACGAATTCTATAAAAGTTTCGTTGCTTGTCAATATAAAATTTTTCTTTGTTTATTCGTATCCAAGTCATCATGAAGACAGACAACTGTCGAAACTAAGAGATTCATGTGTGTGTATGTGATAAAGGCACTTACTACCATGTTATGCAGAGCCTTCAGGCATCCACAAACACTTAAACCATTCAAAATTACTGCGTTACCCCAGGGATCTTATTCTTCACACCTGTCGGAGCGATGCTCTATCTTACATAACTCAAAGTCCTGACCTATTCCAAGGAAATTCTCATCTAGCGATATTAACATCATTAGTATTCCGACTTTAATATTAGCCATAACCTGTGTGGCATTCTGCAAAGTCAAGAAGCGATTAACTTCTCATCCTCACGCTTTATCCTTCGTACCTCACTTTTTAGCAACGGCTTCACACGTGAACATTTTTGCCCAAAGACTTATGTTATCAAAACTACATTTAATTCATTAGTTTTCATTACCTAGTAACGCGTCACCCGATGATTCAAAGATTTTTCACTCAATCTTTTTCAACTCATAACCTCTGAAATGTGAAAAACTATGTTTATCAAAATTTTTACACATTGATTTTACACGTTGTTTATTTGTGCGGTCCTCACGAGATTTATCGATAAATGAAAGTACTAAAAACTTTTCTGTCACTTATGCGATTTATAAAACCATATATGTATGTACGTAATTAAGTTAATAAATTTACCTTCACTTAATTTGATTAGTACATACAAAGTTATACCTCCAAATAACTTAAAAATCGCTCATTTATCGAGTTATTTAACTTAAGTCAAATAGTTTTGTGCAAAATGGTACACGTTGTACATACTTCTAAATTTACTAAGAACTTCGTTCCGTTTATGTTATCACATCAAACGTTTAAAGGTTTTTCAAAACTTCCTTGGTGTTACTAAAGGTTTTCGTATTAGACTACACCATGTATGGATCACACTTCTTCTCGCCCTCCGTTAGGGATGAAGCTCACTATTAAAATCTTTGTTAAAAACGCTTGAGCCACTTTGGGTGGCAGATTTTTAAAAATTTGTTAAGAAGTCTTTGCGCTCATGAAATATTCCTTTTAAGGTTAGACATGACAAAAACACGGGCCAATAAATCAGTCTTCTGAGGTACACTCAGTGGTCACCCTATTGTAGGAAAGGCACTAGACAGGTTTCTACTCTCAATGTTTCACGGCTTATCGCAGCACCCTCGTAAACATCATCTCTATGAATCAGTAGGTTGAGGTACAAGGAATCGTTTTTGAGATTCTTTTTAACTTAGAGTAAATCGTTCTTTATGACCTAGGGTTCACGTATCTTCTCATCCGCGCATCCCCTTAAGTATAAGGATAAATTCAGAACGAACCGCTCGGAGTGTTCACTCTCGTTCGAGAACCACACCTTTCGTGCGATTTTCTTTCGGAAATGTAGTATAAAATACTTTAAGAATCTATGAATCTTGTTATCCTTTTGGAAGGGACTGCCTAAAACACCTGTATCACGGATATGGTTACCCTACATATTCCTTCCTTCATTGGTTACAACTATATGTTGTTCTAGATTAATGTTAAACCTAACTTCAACATGTAACTGAATGGATAAAGTTACATTATGGAACTGTGCTTTCTTTCCATCCAAGGATGAGTTCACATGCGGTATATTGTGATCGCCCTGTTTTCCATTCTATCTGTCAGCTTGGTACTACAACATAAGCGCTCAATGTTTTAGATGATTTTGGTAACTTTCATGATGTATTCCATGCATCCAGCTTACTGAAGATGCCCGTAAGGCTAAAAACGTCATCTTTCCTTTTGTGGGTATATACTCAGATGACGTACTCATGTTGTAGTGACCTGAACTTTTCCATGTTTATATATATATTAATTGAGATTGATATTTACATGATTAAATGTTTTCAACATGTTAAGCAATCAAACTTGTTAAGACTTGATTAATTGAAATATGTTTCATATAGACAATTGACCACCCAAGTTGACCGGCGATTCACGAACGTTAAAACTTGTAAAAACGACATGACGATATATATATGGATATACATATGGTTAACATGAGATTATGATAAGTAAGTATCTCCATAAGTATATTAACAATGAGTTATATACATATAAACAAGACTACTAACTTAAGGATTTCGAAACGAGACATATATGTAATGATTATCGTTGTAACGACATTTAAATGTATATATATCATATTAAGATATATTAATATATCATAATATCATGATAATATAATAATTTAACATCTCATTAGATATAATAAACAATGGGTTAACAACATTAATTGAGATCGTTAACTTAAAGGTTTCAAAACAACACTTACATGTAATGACTAACGATGACTTAACGACTCAGTTAAAATGTATATACATGTAGTGTATTTAGATGTATTAAAATACTTTTGGAAGACTTTAAGACATATATCAAAACACTCATACTTAACGAAAATGGTTACAGTTACTTTCCCATTCTTTTCTTTCATCAAGAATTCTAGTCGTATTCTTACCCGTATTATACACAGCTTCAAAACGTACTTACTATGGGTATATACCAATAGGAACTAGCATGGGATTCCACTCTTGATTATGTCATGTATGAATAATCAATTTTAACTTCTACCATGAGCTAGTCAACTAACTAGAACTCCTTTTAAACCCACTCACCACTCACCAATTACCACTCATCATTCACTCCATTTCACTTCCAATTCTCTTTCTAATTCTCTCTCAACACACACACACACACTATTATGAATGTATTTTTCCAGTAGTTAATCATCATCTTCATCAAAAATCACTTCAAGAATCAAGCTATAATCATCATAGGAAGAACACTTCAAGAACACTTCAAAAATCCCTTCAAGTTTACTAATTTACTTCCAAGCTTTCTAATCCATTCCAAGTAATCATCTAAGATCAAGAAACCTTTGTTATATACAGTAGGTTATCTTTCTTATTCAAGGTAATATTCATATTCAAACTTTGATTCAATTTCTATAACTATAAACTATCTTAATTCGAGTAAAAATCTTACTTGAACTTGTTTTTGTGTCATGATCCTACTTCTAGAACTTTCAAGCCATCCAAGATCCTTTGAAGCTAGATCATTTCTTGTCACTTCCAGTAGGTTTACCTACTAAACTTGAGGTAGTAATGATGTTCATAACATCATTCGATTCATATATATAAAACTATCTTATTCGAAGGTTTAAACTCGTAATCACTAGAACATAGTTTAGTTAATTCTAAACTTGTTCGCAAACAAAAGTTAATCCTTCTAACTTGACTTTTAAAATTAACTAAACACATGTTCTATATCTATATGATATGCTAACTTAATGATTTAAAACCTGGAAACACGAAAAACACCGTAAAACCGGATTTACGCCGTCGTAGTAACACCGCGGGCTGTTTTGGGTTAGTTAATTAAAAAATATGATAAACTTTGATTTAAAAGTTGTTATTCTGAGAAAATGATTTTTATTATGAACATGAAACTATATCCAAAAATTATGGTTAAACTCAAAGTGGAAGTATGTTTTCTAAAATGGTCATTTAGACGTCGTTCTTTCGACTGAAATGACTACCTTTACAAAAATGACTTGTAACTTATTTTTCCGACTATAAACCTATAATTTTTCTGTTTAGATTCATAAAATAGAGTTCAATATGAAACCATAGCAATTTATTCACTCAAAACGGATTTAAAATGAAGAAGTTATGGGTAAAACAAGATTGGATAATTTTTCTCATTTTAGCTACGTGAAAATTGGTAACAAATCTATTCCAACCATAACTTAATCAACTTGTATTGTATATTATGTAATCTTGAGATACCATAGACACGTATACAATGTTTCGACCTATCATGTCGACACATCTATATATATTTCGGAACAACCATAGACACTCTATATGTGAATGTTGGAGTTAGCTATACAGGGTTGAGGTTGATTCCAAAATATATATAGTTTGAGTTGTGATCAATACTGAGATATGTATACACTGGGTCGTGGATTGATTCAAGATAATATTTATCGATTTATTTCTGTACATCTAACTGTGGACAACTAGTTGTAGGTTACTAACGAGGACAGTTGACTTAATAAACTTAAAACATCAAAATATATTAAAAGTGTTGTAAATATATTTTGAAAATACTTTGATATATATGTATATATTGTTATAGGTTCGTGAATCAACCAGTGGCCAAGTCTTACTTCCCGACGAAGTAAAAATCTGTGAAAGTGAGTTATAGTCCCACTTTTAAAATCTAATATTTTTGGGATGAGAATACATGCAGGTTTTATAAATGATTTACAAAATAGACACAAGTACGTGAAACTACATTCTATGGTTGAATTATCGAAATCGAATATGCCCCTTTTTAATAAGTCTGGTAACCTAAGAATTAGGGAACAGACACCCTAATTGACGCGAATCCTAAAGATAGATCTATTGGGCCTAACAAACCCCATCCAAAGTACCGGATGCTTTAGTACTTCGAAATTTATATCATATCCGAAGGGTGTCCCGGAATGATGGGGATATTCTTATATATGCATCTTGTTAATGTCGGTTACCAGGTGTTCACCATATGAATGATTTTTATCTCTATGTATGGGATGTGTATTGAAATATGAAATCTTGTGGTCTATTGTTACGATTTGATATATATAGGTTAAACCTATAACTCACCAACATTTTTGTTGACGTTTAAAGCATGTTTATTCTCAGGTGAATATTAAGAGCTTCCGCTGTTGCATACTAAAATAAGGATAAGATTTGGAGTCCATGTTTGTATGATATTGTGTAAAAACTGCATTCAAGAAACTGATTTCGATGTAACATATTTGTATTGTAAACCATTATGTAATGGTCGTGTGTAAACAGGATATTTTAGATTATCATTATTTGATAATCTACGTAAAGCTTTTTAAACCTTTATTTATGAAATAAAGGTTATGGTTTGTTTTAAAAATGAATGCAGTCTTTGAAAAACGTCTCATATAGAGGTCAAAACCTCGCAATGAAATCAATTAATATGGAACGTTTTTAATCAATAAGAACGGAACATTTCAGTTGGTATCCGAGCGTTGGTCTTAGAGAACCAGAATTTTACATTAGTGTGTCTTATCAAGTTTGTTAGGATGCATTAGTGAGTCTAGACTTCGACCGTGTTTACTTGAAAAATGATTGCTTAACAAATTTTGTTGGAAACTATATATTTTTAACATGTGAATATTATGTGATATATTAATCTCTTAACGCGTTTGATATTATGTGATAGATGTCTACCTCTAGAACAAGTCCCATTGACTCACCTAATAATAATGAAGAGTCAAATGTAAATTGGAATGATTCGTGAACTGATTCACAAGTTCCCGAAGAGGAACCGGAAGAAGAGTCGGAACCAGAAGAAGAATCGGAACCGGAAGAAGAATCGGAACCGGATGTAGAAATAGAACCGGTGGGGGAAATAATAAAACGGTTAAGTAAAAGAAAATCCTCAACTAACCAACCAAGGTTAATTATGGTCAATGGTGTTTCCGCTAAGGAAGCAAAATATTGGGAGGATTACCAATTCTCCGATGAATCAGATTCGGACGAGAATTCCGATGATGTTATAGAAATTACCCCAACTGAATTTAAAAAGGCAAAAGAAAATAATAAGGGAAAGGGCATAAAAATAGAGAAATCTAATTCCAACCCCGATGAACTTTATATGTATCGTCAACCCCCGAAGTCCTTAAGTTGTAACAATGACCCGGGAACCTCTAAACCACCAGGTTTTTCTAAACCAATGTGGAAAACGACGGCTCGTATTAGGGGAACATCATATATCCTTAGAAACTTGGCAAAACGAACTAAAACCGAAGAAGAAGAAACAAGCGAGTCGGAATAAGATAGTTGTATTCGTGTGGTGTAATATATGTAATATAGTGTGCTTATGCTTTATGATATATGTAAAAATTGCTTGTATTAATAAGTATTTTTTTTATGAATCTAACTCTTGTCTATTTTACAGTATAAAAACACAAAATGGATAGATAACCCAATATTTTAAGAGACCTACCCGGAGACATGATTGATGAAATCTTGTCTAGAGTCCGTCAGAATTCTTCGGCACAACTATTTAAGGCGAGATCAGTTTGTAAGACATTCGAAGAACGTTCCAAGAATGCCTTGGTTTATAAAAGGCTTTCGTTCGAAAGATGGGGGATATCACATTGGGAAATCCATAAGTTACGATGTGTTTACTTTGACGCATATATTGCGGGGAACCCAAATGCTATTTTACGCAATGGGTTAAGAAATTATTTTGACTCAATATATCCGAATATTGGACTTCGTGATTTAGAAAAAGCGACTAACATGCAACATAAAGAAGCATGTTATGCTTACGGATTAGTAATGTTCGCTTCTCACCAAAGTGAGAACAAGAACATCGGCCTACAACTATTAAACAAAACATTCCCACAAGTGACGGAGTCGGTAATTGGGGTAAGAAATGAGGTTTTTAGATTGTTACGGGACTGTTGGACATTACGTAACCCTCATCCCATTGACGACATTACAACACGCTGTCTTAACAACGGCCATAACGGTTATGTTCCACAAGACCAAGGATGGGAAGTAATCCTAGTAAAACCAGAATGCATGACTTGTTTCTGGACGTATGAATTACGTGTCTTTATTGCCTTTGCTGAACGACTTATGTACTAGCTAGAATTATCTTCACAACCGCCTTGTATCAAATTTATTGTGTGATATATTTCATGCTATATGTAAAATAAGCGGTTATTGTAAGTTTGTAAAATATTGTGTAAAAGTTTGAACGCGAAATATTATTATAATCAGTTTTTCATATAGAATTGTAGTAGTTGAATTGTATATTAGCTACTAAGTATGAACTTAACGGGTAGGTACTACCCGAATTTAAACTTATAAAACGCTAATATGAAGAAAAAGCTTTATAAATGAGTTCATATTATGCTACGAAATACTATTAACCACTCTTAATATTCTGTATGATTAACTTGTTCCATTTGACTATTTTGAAGGAAATGGCACCGACTACTCGACACACCGTGAATATGAATGAAGAGGAATTCCGTACTTTTCTAGCTTCAAACATAGCCGCAGTACAGGCTGCGCTACATACCAACAATAACCTTGGATCTAGCAGTACAGGAAATCGTGTAGGATGCACCTACAAAGAATTCACTGCCTGCAAACCTTTGGAATTTGATGGAACCGAAGGACCGATCGGATTGAAACGGTGGACCGAGAAGGTTGAATCGGTGTTTGCCATAAGTAAGTGTACTGAAGAGGACAAAGTGAAGTACGCTACGCATACCTTCACAGGTTCTGCGTTAACATGGTGGAATACCTATCTAGAGCAAGTGGGACAAGACGATGCGTACGCACTACTGTGGTCAGCATTCAAGCACTTGATGAACGAGAAGTACCATCCCAGAACCGAGGTCAATAAGCTCAAGACAGAACTTAGAGGGTTACGAACCCAAGGATTTGATATTACCACGTACGAAAGACGATTCACAGAATTGTGCCTATTGTGTCCGGGAGCATTCGAAGATGAGGAAGAGAAGATCGACGCGTTTGTGAAAGGATTACCGGAAAGAATCCAAGAAGATATAAGTTCACACGAGCCCGCCTCCATACAACAGGCATGTAGAATGGCTCACAAACTAGTGAACCAGATTGAAGAAAGAATTAAAGAACAGACTGCTGAAGAGGCCAATGTGAAGCAAGTCAAAAGAAAGTGGGAGGAAAACGGTGATAAGAATCACCAATACAACAACAACAGCAATTACAACAATAATCGCAACAATTATCCCAACAATCGCAACATCAATCGCAACTACAACAAACGGCCCAACAACAACAACGACAACAACAACAACAGCAACTACAACAATCATCCCAACAACAATAATAACCGCAACAACAACAACAATCAGAAGCAGCTATGCCAAAGGTGTGAAAAGTATCACTCGGGGTTCTGCACCAAATTTTGCAACAAGTGTAAAAGAAATGGTCATAGCGCGGCGAAGTGTGAGGTCTGCGGACCAGGGGTTAATAGAACGAAAGGAACAAATGGTGTCAGAACGAGTAATGGCGGAGCAAGTAGTGTCGGAGCAAGTTATGCCAATGTAGTTTGTTATAAATGTGGAAAACTGGGCCACATTATTAGAAATTGCCCGAACCAGGAGAACAAGAATGGACAAGGCCGCGGAAGAGTTTTCAATATTAATGCGGCAGAGGCACAGGAAGACCCGGAGCTTGTTACGGGTACGTTTCTTATTGACAATAAATCTGCTTACGTTTTATTTGATTCGGGTGCGGATAGAAGCTATATGAGTAGAGATTTTTGTGCTAAATTAAGTTGTCCATTGACGCCTTTGGATAGTAAATTTTTACTCGAATTAGCAAATGGTAAATTAATTTCAGCAGATAATATATGTCGGAATCGAGAAATTAAACTGGTTAGCGAAACATTTAAGATTGACTTGATACCAGTAGAGTTAGGGAGTTTTGATGTGATAATCGGTATGGACTGGTTGAAAGAAGTGAAAGGAGAGATCGTTTGTTACAAAAATGCAATTTGCATTATACGAGAAAAAGGAAAACCCTTAATGGTGTACGGAGAAAAGGGCAACACGAAGCTACATCTTATTAGTAATTTGAAGGCACAAAAACTAATAAGAAAAGGTTGCTATGCTGTTCTAGCACACGTCGAGAAAGTACAAACTGAAGAAAAGAGCATCAATGATGTTCCCGTCGCAAAAGAATTTCCCGATGTATTTCCGAAAGAATTACCGGGATTACCCCCACAACGATCCGTTGAATTTTAAATAGATCTTGTACCAGGAGCTGCACCAATAGCTCGTGCTCCTTACAGACTCGCACCCAGTGAGATGAAAGAACTGCAAAGCCAATTACAAGAACTTTTAGAGCATGGTTTCATTCGACCAATCACATCACCGTGGGGAGCTCCTGTTTTGTTTGTCAAGAAGAAAGATGGTACATTCAGGTTGTGTATCGACTACCGAGAGTTGAACAAACTTACCATCAAGAACCGCTACCCACTACCGAGAATCGACGACTTATTTGATCAACTACAAGGCTCGTCTATTTATTCAAAGATTGACTTACGTTCCGGGTATCATCAAATGCGGGTGAAAGAAGATGATATTCCAAAGACTGCTTTCAGAACACGTTACGGTCATTACGAGTTTATGGTCATGCCATTTGGTTTAACTAATGCACCAGCTGTGTTCATGGACCTTATGAACCGAGTGTGTGGACCATACCTTGACAAGGTTGTCATTGTTTTCATTGATGACATACTTATTTACTCAAAGAATGATCAAGAACACGGTGAATATTTGAGAAAGGTGTTAGAAGTATTGAGGAAGGAAGAATTGTACGCTAAATTTTCAAAGTGTGCATTTTGGTTGGAAGAAGTTCAATTCCTCGGTCACATAGTGAACAAAAAAGGTATTAAGGTGGATCCGGCAAAGATAGAAACTGTTGAAAAGTGGGAAACCCCAAAAACTCCGAAACACATACGCCAGTTTTTAGGACTAGCTGGTTACTACAGAAGGTTCATCCAAGACTTTTCCAGAATAGCAAAACCCTTGACTGCATTAACGCATAAAGGGAAGAAATTTGAATGGAATGATGAACAAGAGAAAGCGTTTCAGTTATTGAAGAAAAAGCTAACTACGGCACCTATATTGTCATTGCCTGAAGGGAATGATGATTTTGTGATTTATTGTGACGCATCAAAGCAAGGTCTCGGTTGTGTATTAATGCAACGAACGAAGGTGATTGCTTATGCGTCTAGACAATTGAAGATTCACGAACAAAATTATACGACGCATGATTTGGAATTAGGCACGGTTGTTTTTGCATTAAAGACTTGGAGGCACTACTTATATGGGGTCAAAAGTATTATATATACTGACCACAAAAGTCTTCAACACATATTTAATCAGAAACAACTGAATATGAGGCATCGTAGGTGGATTGAATTGTTGAATGATTACGATTTTGAGATTCGTTACCACCCGGGGAAGGCAAATGTGGTAGCCGATGCCTTGAGCAGGAAGGACAGAGAACCCATTCGAGTAAAATCTATGAATATAATGATTCATAATAACCTTACTACTCAAATAAAGGAGGCGCAACAAGGAGTTTTAAAAGAGGGAAATTTAAAGGATGAAATACCCAAAGGATCGGAGAAGCATCTTAATATTCGGGAAGATGGAACCCGGTATAGGGCTGAAAGGATTTGGGTACCAAAATTTGGAGATATGAGAGAAATGGTACTTAGAGAAGCTCATAAAACCAGATACTCAATACATCCTGGAACGGGGAAGATGTACAAGGATATCAAGAAACATTTTTGGTGGCCGGGTATGAAAGCCGATGTTGCTAAATACGTAGGAGAATGTTTGACGTGTTCTAAGGTCAAAGCTGAGCATCAAAAACCATCAGGTCTACTTCAACAACCCGAAATCCCAGAATGGAAATGGGAAAACATTACCATGGATTTCATCACTAAATTTCCAAGGACTGCAAGTGGTTTTGATACTATTTGGGTAATAGTTGATCGTCTCACCAAATCAGCACACTTCCTGCCAATAAGAGAAGATGACAAGATGGAGAAGTTAGCACGACTGTATTTGAAGGAAGTCGTCTCCAGACATGGAATACCAATCTCTATTATCTCTGACAGGGATGGCAGATTTATTTCAAGATTCTGGCAGACATTACAGCAAGCATTAGGAACTCGTCTAGACATGAGTACTGCCTATCATCCAAAAACTGATGGGCAGAGCGAAAGGACGATACAAACGCTCGAAGACATGCTACGAGCTTGTGTTATTGATTTCGGAAACAGTTGGGATCGACATCTACTATTAGCAGAATTTTCCTACAACAACAGCTACCATTCAAGCATTGAGATGGCGCCGTTTGAAGCACTTTATGGTAGAAAGTGCAGGTCTCCGATTTGTTGGAGTGAAGTGGGGGATAGACAGATTACGGGTGCGGAGATAATACAAGAAACTACTGAGAAAATCATCCAAATTCAACAAAGATTGAAAACCGCCCAGAGTCGACAAAAGAGCTACGCGGACATTAAAAGAAAAGATATAGAGTTTGAAATTGGAGAAATGGTCATGCTTAAGGTTTCACCTTGGAAAGGCGTTGTTCGATTTGGTAAACGGGGGAAACTAAATCCAAGGTACATTGGACCATTCAAGATTATAGATCGTGTCGGACCAGTAGCTTACCAACTGGAGCTACCTCAACAATTCGTGGCTGTACATAACACTTTCCACGTCTCAAATTTGAAGAAATGTTTTACTAAAGAAGATTCACTATTCCGTTGGATGAAATCCAAATCAATGAAAAACTTCAATTCATTGAAGAACCCGTCGAAATAATGGATCGTGAGGTTAAGAGACTTAAACAAAACAAGATACCGATTGTTAAGGTTCGATGGAATGCTCGTAGAGGACCCGAGTTCACCTGGGAGCGTGAAGATCAGATGAAGAAGAAATGCCCGCATTTATTTCCAGAAGATACGTCAACACCTCCAACTGCTTAAAATTTCGGGACGAAATTTATTTAACGGGTAGGTACTGTAGTGACCCGAACTTTTCCATGTTTATATATATATTAATTGAGATTGATATTTACATGATTAAATGTTTCCAACATGTTAAGCAATCAAACTTGTTAAGACTTGATTAATTGAAATATGTTTCATATAGACAATTGACCACCCAAGTTGACCGGCGATTCATGAACGTTAAAACTTGTAAAAACGACATGACGATATATATATGGATATACATATGGTTAACATGAGATTATGATAAGTAATTATCTCCATAAGTATATTAACAATGAGTTATATACATATAAACAAGACTACTAACTTAAGGATTTCGAAACGAGACATATATGTAACGATTATCGTTGTAACGACATTTAAATGTATATATATCATATTAAGATATATTAATATATCATAATATCATGATAATATAATAATTTAACATCTCATTAGATATAATAAACAATGGGTTAACAATATTAATTGAGATCGTTAACTTAAAGGTTTCAAAACAACACTTACATGTAACGACTAACGATGACTTAACGACTCAGTTAAAATGTATATACATGTAGTGTATTTAGATGTATTAAAATACTTTTGGAAGACTTCAAGACATATATCAAAACACTCATACTTAACGAAAATGGTTACAGTTACTTTCCCATTCTTTTCTTTCATCAAGAATTCTAGTCGTATTCTTACCCGTATTATACACAGCTTCAAAACGTACTTACTATGGGTATATACCAATAGGAACTAGCATGGGATTCCACTCTTGATTATGTCATGTATGACTAATCAATTTTAACTTCTACCATGAGCTAGTCAACTAACTAGAACTCCTTTTAACTCCACTCACCACTCACCAATTACCACTCATCATTCACTCCATATCACTTCCAATTCTCTTTCTAATTCTCTCTCAACACACACACACTATTATGAACGTATTTTTCTAGTATTTAATCATCATCTTCATCAAAAATCACTTCAAGAATCAAGCTATAATCATCATAGGAAGAACACTTCAAGAACAGTTCAAAAATCCCTTCAAGTTTACTAATTTACTTCCAAGCTTTCTAATCCATTCCAAGTAATCATCTAAGATCAAGAAACCTTTGTTATATACAGTAGGTTATCTTTCTTATTCAAGGTAATATTCATATTCAAACTTTGATTCAATTTCTATAACTATAAACTATCTTAATTCGAGTAAAAATCTTACTTGAACTTGTTTTTGTGTCATGATCCTACTTCAAGAAGTTTCAAGCCATCCAAGATCCTTTGAAGCTAGATCATTTCTTGTCACTTCCAGTAGGTTTACCTACTAAACTTGAGGTAGTAATGATGTTCATAACATCATTCGAATCATATATATAAAACTATCTTATTCGAAGGTTTAATCTCGTAATCACTAGAACATAGTTTAGTTAATTCTAAACTTGTTCGCAAACAAAAGTTAATCCTTCTAACTTGACTTTTAAAATTAACTAAACACATGTTCTATATCTATATGATATGCTAAATTAATGATTTAAAACCTAGAAACACGAAAAACACCGTAAAACCGGATTTACGCCGTCGTAGTAACACCGCGGGCTGTTTTGGGTTAGTTAATTAAAAACTATGATAAACTTTGATATAAAAATTGTTATTCTGAGAAAATAATTTTTATTATGAACATAAAACTATATCCAAAAATTATGGTTAAACTCAAAGTGGAAGTATGTTTTCTAAAATGGTCATCTAGACGTCGTTCTTTCGACTGAAATGACTACCTTTACAAAAATGACTTGTAACTTATTTTTACGACTATAAACCTATAATTTTTCTGTTTAGATTCATAAAATAGAGTTCAATATGAAACCATAGCAATTTGATTCACTCAAAACGGATTTAAAATGAAGAAGTTATGGGTAAAACATGATTGGATAATTTTTCTCATTTTAGCTACGTGAAAATTGGTAACAAATCTATTCCAACCATAACTTAATCAACTTGTATTGTATATTATGTAATCTTGAGATACCATAGACACGTATACAATGTTTCGACCTATCATGTCGACACATCTATATATATTTCGGAACAACCATAGACACTCTATATGTGAATGTTGGAGTTAGCTATACAGGGTTGAGGTTGATTCCAAAATATATATAGTTTGAGTTGTGATCATTACTGAGATATGTATACACTGGGTCGTGGATTGATTCAAGATAATATTTATCGATTTATTTCTGTACATCTAACTGTGGACAACTAGTTGTAGGTTACTAACGAGGACAGCTGACTTAATAAACTTAAAACATCAAAATATATTAAAAGTGTTGTAAATATATTTTGAACATACTTTAATATATATGTATATATTGTTATAGGTTCGTGAATCAACAGTGGCCAAGTCTTACTTCTCGACGAAGTAAAAATCTGTGAAAGTGAGTTATAGTCCCATTTTTAAAATCTAATATTTTTGGGATGAGAATACATACAGGTTTTATAAATGATTTACTAAATAGACACAAGTACGTGAAACTACATTCTATGGTTGAATTATCGAAATCGAATATGCCCCTTTTTATTAAGTCTGGTAATCTAAGAATTAGGGAACAGACACCCTAATTGACGCAAATCCTAAAGATAGATCTATTGGGCCTAACAAACCCCATCCAAAGTACCGGATGCTTTAGTACTTCGAAATTTATATCATATTCGAAGGGTGTCCCGGAATGATGGGGATATTCTTATATATGCATCTTGTTAATGTCGGTTACCAGGTGTTCACCATATGAATGATTTTTATCTCTATGTATGGAATGTATATTGAAATATGAAATCTTGTGGTCTATTGTTACGATTTGATATATATAGGTTAAACCTATAACTCACCAACATTTTTGTTGATGTTTAAAGCATGTTTATTCTCAGGTGAATATTAAGAGCTTCCGCTGTTGCATACTAAAATAAGGACAAGATTTGGAGTCCATGTTTGTATGATATTATGTAAAAACTGCATTCAAGAAACATATGTCGATGTAATATATTTCTATTGTAAACCATTATGTAATGGTCGTGTGTAAACAGTATATTTTAGATTATCTTTATTTGATAATCGACGTAATGCTTTTGAAACCTTTATTGATAAAATAAAGGTTATGGTTGTTTTAAAAATGAATGCAGTCTTTGAAAACGTCTCATATAGAGGTCAAAACCTCGCAACAAAATCAATTAATATGGAACGTTTATAATCAATATGAACGGGACATTTCACATGTTATCCAGAAACGAAATCAATTTGTTGATCTCTTAGGACAAGAGACTTAATCAATGGCATATACCTATTCTTACCTTTATACGCTAAACTACCTTTCAAGGTAAATAGCTCGCTTCTGAGACCACGAGTCTCTCAAAACCTTGATACGCTACTTGTTATTTAAATACAGTACCATTTTTAGTCACACCTCAAATTTCGAGACGAAATTTCCATTAACAGGTGGGTTATGTAACGACCCGGCTTTTTCGACTTGCTTTTGTGCCTTGTGTTTTTGCGAAACTGCGTATTTGTGCGTACTGTGTTACTTTATACTCTAGAAACTTGATTTACGTGGTTTACTTCCATTTATATGTTAAAACGTGACTTAGAGTACGTAGGATACATAACTTGATCATTGGAAGCCTTTATAACCGTTAGTGTTATTTGACGTTTCGAATAAACCGCGAACTGCGCGCACGTTTAACTTTTGTCGTAATCGGAATATTATGACTGCGAAATATTAATTATTATTTTATAATAATAATTACCTGGGTTTTTGGATGCTTAATTACGCGTAGTAATTTAATTATGCACAATAGTTAGTCTTGTTGGACTTTCTACCTTGTTGGACTTAAGCCCACCCTACTCTAGCTAGTGACCCAATTAAATAGCCCAAGTATTATTACTAGTGACCCATAATAATAAAATAAATAAAATAAATTAATTAATGAGTCATACTAGCCATTTAGATAAGGATTATTCATATTGTCACATGGGATTCTAGCATAAGTACATGCTTTAGACAACCACTAACCAAAAAGGAAAATGGTGTCTCCCCTCCTCCCCCCCTCCTCAAAACCTACGGCCTATAGGCCATTCCATGTCATCAATCCATGTCAATTTTTGCTTATAAATACTAGCCAATTTCCCTCATTCAAACACTTGCTCTCATTTGGTTTTCACACACACTTGTTCTTTCTTTCTTTCCTTTCTAGTATTACTTGTAAGTTTTCTCTTTTTCTTCTTCTTTTCCCTTCCAATTTCGTGTATCATCATCATTCTTTCATGGAGATCAAGTTCCTTTAACTTGATCTTGATTATATCTTGTTGATTCAAGCATGAATCCTTCAAGAACATGGAAGATTCAAGCTTTCTAGCTTTGAATCTTCACCAACTTTGTAGATTCATCTTTCTTTTACTTTAATCTTGTTATTTTGTGATAAAGATTCAAACTTTTGTTTGTAATCTTCATGTATCTTCAAGATCCAAGCTTTATGCTTCAAGATCTTCAAGAACACTCAAAGGTTCAAGCTTTCTAGCTTTGTAACCTTGTAACTTGTGTGAAATGGATCCAAGCTCTCTAGCTTAGGGTTCCATCACTTCATTTGACTTAGATCATGTTCATACTTGTTTGATTGATGTAAAGTTTGTAACTTTGTTGTAAATAGGACTTGTCATTGTGTTAAGACTAAGGATATGATGTAACCTTGGTTCATCATCCATCTAAGACTCTTAAATGAGTTGTGTTACCACTTGGTCTTAACATATTGTGTATTGATGGTAGAATCTTGGTCAAAAGTGAGGCTAAACCATCAACGAGTTGTACACTTGAAGCTACAAGCATCAAGGATGAGAACCATGATGAGCATCAAGCACCAAGAACCCCATCAGAGCAATTGTCCACTGATTTTCGTATCTGATCATGCCACCTGGGCTACTGGAAAGTTGATTTTCAGTTAATTCGGTTCGAGTAGATGATTTTCCGTTTAGGCCTCGTCTTAATCCGAGTTACGGTTTAGCATTTATGGTCCTCCGAGAGTCACTACACCCTATTAACGTTGTGCTGAAATTTCTGACCTACTCGCACTAAAACCGTCGCCACGGTCAAATGAAGACGACTTAGGTTCTGAAAATTGGACAGATATTAGGGAACTCATATACGGAGTCATAGCCACTGACCATGTGTCTTTTCAATTTACGTAGAGGTCGTAACAGCTGACTGAAGTAAGCCTATTGTTTCGATCTCTATTCTTGTCGAACTTACTTAGCTTTTATGATGATGAATGATGATGATGATGACACTTAAACTTATTTTATGAACTATTAGAACTTATAAGGACAACCTACTAACCTAGTAACCTTTGATTTAGGTTGACGACCTTTCAGACCGACTTACTACTTGCGTACTTTCATTACCGACTTTATCGCTTTTATCACTGTGAGTTATAGCATCCCTTTTTACTTTAACTATTTTGGGACTGAGAATACATGCGCTTTTTACGTTTTACATGTTAGGCATGAGTACTTAAACTTTATATGTGTGTGGGTTATACAACGGCATAAACATTCCCCTTAGCACGGTAACGTTTAGTCATTGGTTTTTGAACCGGTGAAAGCGAATCTTAGATATGGATCCATAGGGTTTGACATCCCCACTCGGGCTAGTCGCGCTAGCATTTAACGGGTGTTTAATACTTCGTGAACATACGCACTCGCCAAGTGTACTTTCAGGGGGTTATAAACGTTAAGTCTAGTTACCATGTGCCCACGGTTATACATATACTTTATCATACTGATTTGAATTACTGATTTGAAATGCTTGTTTGAAGCACTGAAATCTCGTGGCCTACATTACATTACTGAATACAAACAAACTATAGCTCACCAACATTCGTGTTGACTTTTTAAGCATGTATTTCTCAGGTGTTTAGACGTTGTTGCTTCCGCTATTAGCCTTGCTGTTCTAGTCTCGGTGTATAGACTTGCTGTTACAGACTTGCTGTGTTAGACTTCCGCTGCATTACTTAGAGATGTCTCAAGCATGGAACTTTAACTTTACATTTGCAACTTATGTTATTTTCAAAACAATAGCTTTGTAATGACCTTAGTATGATGAACTCATGTTAATGTTTCCTATTCATCTTTTGTAAAACGTTATCTGTTCATGAATGCAAAATTGGTTTTCAAACAGCATATAGTGTTTGACCTTGTAATGATCCTGTTGTTGATGTACCGTACACGATGATTTTGTACGGGGCGTCACAGGTTGCTATGCTGTTCTAGCACACGTCGAGAAAGTACAAACTGAAGAAAAGAGCATCAATGATGTTCCCGTTGCAAAAGAATTTCCCGATGTATTTTCGAAAGAATTACCGAGATTACCTCCACACCGATCCGTTGATTTTCAAATAGATCTTGTACTGGGAGCTGCACCAATAGCTCGTGCTCCATACAGACTCACACCCAGCGAAATGAAGGAACTTCAAAGCTAATTACAAGAACTTCTAGAGCGTGGTTTCATACGACCAAGTACATCACCATGGGGAGCTCCTGTTTTGTTTGTCAAGAAGAAGGATGGTACATTCAGGTTGTGTATCGACTACCGAGAATTGAACAAACTTACCATCAAGAACCGTTACCCACTACCACGAATTGACGACTTATTTGATCAATTATAAGGCTCGTCAGTTTATTCGAAGATTGATTTACGTTCTGGGTATCATCAAATGAGGGTGAAGGGGACGATATTCCGAAGACTGCTTTCAGAACGCGTTACGGTCATTATGAGTTTATGGTTATGCCGTTTGGATTGACTAACGCACCAGCTGTGTTCATGGACCTCATGAACCGTGTGTGGGGGCCATATCTCGACAATTTTGTCATTGTTTTCATTGATGACATACTTATCTACTCAAAGAATGATCAAGAGCACGAAGAACATTTGAGAAAAGTGCTAGAGTTGTTGAGGAAAGAAAAACTGTACGCTAAGTTTTCAAAGTGTGCATTTTGGTTGGAAGAAGTTCAATTCGTCGGTCACATAGTGAACAAAGAAGGTATTCAGGTGGATCCGGTAAAGATTGAGACCGTTGAAAAGTGGGAAACCCCTAAAACTCCGAAGCATATACGCCAATTTTTAGGACTGGCTGGTTACTACAGAAGATTCATCCAAGATTTTTCCAAAATAGCAAAACCCTTAACTGCATTAACGCATAAAGGGAAGAAATTTAAATGGAAGGATGAACAAGAAAAAGCGTTTCAATTATTGAAGAAAAAGTTAACTACGGCACCTATATTGTCATTACCTGAAGTGAATGATGATTTTGTGATATATTGTGACACCTCAAAGCAAGGTCTCGGTTGTGTACTAATGCAACGAACGAAAGTAATTGCTTATGCGTCTAGACAATTGAAGATTCACGAACAGAATTAAACGACGCATGATTTGGAATTAGGCGCGGTTGTTTTTGCATTAAAGACTTTGAGGCACTACTTATATGGGGTCAAAAGTATTATATATACCGACCACAAAAGTCTTCAACATATATTTAATCAGAAACAACTGAATATGAGGCAGCGCAGGTGGATTGAATTGTTGAATGATTACGACTTTGAGATTCGTTACCACCCGGGGAAGGCGAATGTGGTAGCCGACGCTTTGAGTGGAAAGGACAGAGAACCCATTCAAGTAAAAGCTATGAATATAATGATTCACAATAACCTTACTACTCAAATAAAGGAGGCGCAACAAGGAGTTTTAAAAGAGGGAAATTTAAAGGATGAAATACCCAAAGGATTGGAGAAGCATCTTAATATTCGGGAAGACGGAACCCGGTATAGGGCTGAAAGAATTTGGGTACCAAAATTTGGAGATATGAGAGAAATGGTACTTAGAGAAGCTCATAAAACCAGATACTCAATACATCCTGGAACGGGGAAGATGTACAAAGATCTCAATAAACATTTTTGGTGGCCAGGTATGAAAGCCGATGTTGCTAAATACTTAGGGGAATATTTGACGTGTTTTAAGGTCAAAGCTGAGCATCAGAAACCATCAGGTCTACTTCAACAACCCGAAATCCGGAAATGGAAATGGGAAAACATTACCATGGATTTCATCACTAAATTGCCAAGGACTGCAAGTGGTTTTAATACTATTTGGGTAATAGTTGATCGTCTTACCAAATCAGCACACTTCCTGCCAATAAGAGAAGATGACAAGATGGAGAAGTTAGCACGACTGTATTTGAAGGAAGTCGTCTCCAGACATGGAATACCAATCTCTATTATCTGTGATAGGGATGGCAGATTTATTTCAAGGTTTTGGCAGACATTACAACAAGCATTGGAAACTCGTCTAGACATGAGTACTGCCTATCATCCACAAACCGATGGGCAGAGCGAAAGGACGATACAGACTCTTGAAGACATGCTACGAGCATGTGTTATTGATTTTGGAAACGGTTGGGATCGACATCTACCATTAGCAGAATTTTTCTACAACAACAGTTACCACTCGAGTATCGAAATGGCACCGTTCGAAGCACTTTATGGTAGAAAGTGCAGATCTCTAACTTGTTGGAATGAATTGGGGGATAGACAGATTACGGGTTCGGAGATAATCCAAGAAACTACAGAGAAAATCATCCAAATTCAACAACGGTTGAAAATCGCTCAGAGTCGACAAAAGAGCTACGCGGACCTTAAAAGGAAAGATATAGAATTTGAAATTGGGGAGATGGTCATGCTTAAGGTTTCGCCTTGGAAAGGCGTTGTTCGATTTGGTAAACGGGGGAAACTAAATCCAAGATACATTGGACCATTTAAGATTTTAGATCGTGTCGGACTAGTAGCCTACCGACTTGAATTACCTCAAAAACTCGCCAATGTACATAATACCTTTCACGTCTCGAATCTGAAGAAGTGCTTAGCTAAAGAAGATCTCACTATTCCTTTAGACGAAATTAAAATCAATGAAAAACTACAATTCATTGAAAAACCCGTCGAGATAATGGATCGTGAGGTTAAAAGGCTCAAGCAAAATAAGATACCAATTGTTAAGGTTCGATGAAATGCTCGTAGAGGACCCGAGTTCAACTGGGAATGAGAAGATCAGATGAAGAAGAAATATCCGCACTTATTTCCAGAAGATATGTTAACGCCTCCAACTGCTTAAAATTTCTGGACGAAATTTATTTAACGGGTAGGTACTGTAGTGACCCGAACTTTTCCATGTTTATATATATTAAATGAAATTGATATTTATATGATTAAGTGTTTCCAACATGTTAAGCAATCAAACTTGTTAAGACTTGATTAATTGAAATAGGTTTTATATAGACAATTGACCACCCAAGTTGACCGGTGATTCACGAACGTTAAAACTTGTAAAAACTATATGATGTCATATATATGGTTATATATAT
Source organism: Rutidosis leptorrhynchoides (assembly GCF_046630445.1). Classification (NCBI taxonomy): domain Eukaryota; kingdom Viridiplantae; phylum Streptophyta; class Magnoliopsida; order Asterales; family Asteraceae; genus Rutidosis; species Rutidosis leptorrhynchoides. Next base: position 346,696,648 of record NC_092335.1, on the reverse strand, counting down.
AGTTAACATGGTATTATTATAAGTAAATATATCATTAAGTATATTAACAATGAACTACATATGTAAAAACAAGACTACTAACTTAATGATTTCGAAACGAGACATATATGTAACGATTATCGTTGTAACGACATTTAATTGTATATATATCATATTAAGATATATTAATATATCATAATATCATGATAATGTAATAATTTAACATCTCATTTGATATAATAAACAATGGGTTAACAAAACTTAACAGGATCGTTAACCTAAAGGCTTTAAAACAACATTTACATGTAACGACTAACGATGACTTAACGACTCAGTTAAAATGTATATACATGTAGTGTTTTAATATGTATTTATACACTTTTGAAAGACTTTAAGACACTTATCAAAATACTTATACTTAACAAAAATGCTTACAATTACATCCTCGTTCAGTTTCATCAACAATTCTACTCGTATGCACCCGTATTTGTACTCGTACAATACACAGCATTTAGATGTATGTACTATTGGTATATACACTCTAATGATCAGCTTTTAGCAGCCCATGTGAGTCACCTAACACATGTGAGAACCATCATTTGGAAACTAGCATGAAATATCTCATAAAATTACAAAAATATTAGTAATCATTCATGACTTATTTACATGTAAACAAAATTACACATCCTTTATATCTAATCCATATACCAACGACCAAAAATACCAACAAACACTTTCATTCATCAATTTTCTTCATCAAATTGATATCTCTCAAGTTCTATCTTCAAGTTCTATGTGTTCTTCATAAATTCTATAAGTTCTAGTTTCATAAAATCAAGAATACTTCCAAGTTTGCTAGCTTACTTCCAATCTTGTAAAGTGATCATCCAACCTCAAGAAATCTTTCTTACTTACAGTAAGATATCTTTCTAATACAAGGTAATACTCATATTCAAACTTTGATTCAATTTCTATAACTCTAACAATCTTATTTCGAGTAGAAATCTTACTTGAACTTGTTTTCGTGTCATGATTCTGCTTCAAGAACTTTCAAGCCATCCAAGGATCCTTTGAAGCTAGATATATTTTTCTCATTTCCAATAGTTTTATCCAGAAAACTTGAGGTAGTAATGATGTTCATAACATCATTCGATTCATACATATAAAGCTATCTTATTCGAAGGTTTAAACTTGTAATCACTAGAACATAGTTTAGTTAATTCTAAACTTGTTCGCAAACAAAAGTTAATCCTTCTAACTTGACTTTTAAAATCAACTAAACACATGTTCTATATCTATATGATATACTAACTTAATGATTTAAAACCTGAAAACACGATGAACACCATAAAATCGGATATACGCCGTCGTAGTGAAACCGGGGGCTGTTTTGGTTTGGATAATTAAAAACTATGATAAACTTTGATTTAAAAGTTGTTCTTATGGGAAAATGATTTTTCATATGAACATGAAACTATATCCAAAAATCTTGGTTAAACTCAAAGTGAAAGTATGTTTTTCAAAATGGTCATCAAGATGTCGTTCTTTCGACAGAAATGACTACCTCTTTAGTAATTGACATGTAACTTAAATTTCCGACTTTAAAGCTATACTTTTTATGTTTGGATTATTAAATTAGAGTTCAATATGAAACCATAGCAATTTGATTCACTCAAAACGGATTTAAAATGAAGAAGTTATGGGTAAAACAAGATTGGATATTTTTGATCTTTTTAGCTACGGGAAATGTTTAACAAATCTATACAAATCATATCCTGGCTAACTTATATTGTATTATATATGTATTCTAATATATTATGTAATCTTGGGATACCATAGACACGTATGCAAATGTTTTGACATATCATATCGACCCATGTATATATATTATTTGGAACAACCATAGACACTCTATATGCAGTAATGTTGGAGTTCGCTATACAGGGTTGATGTTGATTCCAATAATATATATACTTTGAGTTGTGATCTAGCCTGAGACGTGTATACACTGGGTCATGGATTGATTCAAGATAATATATATCGATTTATTTCTGTACATCTAACTGTGGACAACTAGTTGTAAGTTACTAACGAGGACAGCTGACTTAATACACTCAAATCTTTAAAACATAATAAAAATAGTTATAATTATATTTTGATCATACTTTGATATATATGTACATATTTGTATAGGTTCGTGAATCGATCCGTGGCCAAGTCTTATTTCCGAGGAAGGAAATATCTGTGAAAGTGAGTTATAGTCCCACTTTAAAAATCTAATATTTTTGGGATGAGAATAGAGGTTTTATAAATGATTTACAAAATAGACACAAGTACGTGAAACTACATTCTATGGTTAAATTATCGAAATCGAATATGCCCCTTTTTATTAAGTCTGGTAATCTAAGAATTAGGGAACAGACACCCTAATTGACGCGAATCCTAATGATAGATCTATTGGGCCTAACAAACCCCATCCAAAGTACCGGATGCTTTAGTACTTCGAAATTTATATCATATCCGAAGGGTGTCCCGGAATGATGGGGATATTCTTATATATGCATCTTGTTAATGTCGGTTACCAGGTGTTCAGCATATGAATGATTTTTATCTCTATGTATAGGATGTGTATTGAAATATGAAATCTTGTGGTCTGTTGTTACGATTTGATATATATAGGTTAAACCTATAATTCACCAACATTTTTGTTGACGTTTAAAGCATGTTTATTCTTAGGTGAATACTAAGAGCTTCCGCTATTGCATACTAAAATAAGGACAAGATTTGGAGTCCATGTTTGTATGATATTGTGTAAAAACTGCATTCAAGAAACATATGTCGATGTAATATATTTCTATTGTAAACCATTATGAAATGGTCGTGTGTAAACAGTATATTTTAGACTATCATTATTTGATAATCTACGTAATGTTTTTAAAACCTTTATTGATAAAATAAAGGTTATGGTTATTTTAAAAATGAATGCAGTCTTTGAAAAACGTCTCATATAGAGGTCAAAACCTCGCAACGAAATCAATTAATATGGGACGTTTATAATCAATATGAACGGGACATTTCAAGCTGACCATGAAGAAAGGCGTTCTTGACATCTAGTCTAACGCCCCATCCTAATCCATCAGGACGAATACATTACATTTGATTTCATCGCGAGGTACTTGACCTCTATATGATACATTTTACAAACATTGCATTCGTTTTTAAAAGACAAACTTTCATTACATCGAAAGTTGACGGCATGCATACCATTCCATAATATATCCAACTATAATTGACTTAATAATAAACTTGATGAACTCAACGACTCGAATGCAACGTCCTTTGAAATATGTCATGAATGACTCCAAGTAATAACTCTAAAATGAGCAAATGTACAGCGGAAGATTTCTTTAATACCTGAGAATAAACATGCTTTCAAGTGTCAACCAAAAGGTTGGCGAGTTCATTAGTTTATCATAAATATTCATTTTCATCATTTTAATAGACCACAAGATTTTCATTTCCATTTCTCATAAATATACGTCCCATGCATAGAGACAAAAAAATCATTCATATGTTGAACACTTGGTAACCGACCTTAACAAGCTGCATATAGAATATCCCCATCATTCCGGGACTCCCTTCAGACATGATAAATTTGAAGTACTAAAGCATCCGGTACTTTGGATGGGGCTTGTTGGGCCCGATAGATCTATCTTTAGGATTCGGGTCAATTAGGGTGTCTGTTCCCTAATTCTTAGATTACCAGACTAAAAAGGTGCATATTCGGTTTAATAATCCAGCCATAGAATGTAGTTTTAAGTACTTGTGTCTATTTCGTCAAACATTTATAAAGCAGCGCATGTATTCTCAGTCCCAAAAATATATATTGCAAAAGCATTTAAAAAGGGAGCAAATGAAACTCACAATACGATATTTGTAGTAAAATATGCATACGACAGAATTGAACAATGCAGTTGGCCTCGAATTCACGAACCTATATCAATTATATATATATTAATACATATAATTGTAATCGAACAATATATATATATTATTATTAGTGATATATCTGTTATTTTAATGATTTATACTTTTCATTAATAACTTAAATATATTTATTTATATACCTTACTTATTATAAAAATAATAATAGAGTTAGGTTATCTGTATTAGATATATTTTTATGTAACTAATATTTATTTGATTAAAGTATTACTGATAAATGAAAAGTCGTAATATCTTTATAATAATATCAGTAGTTATAATAATAATAATAATAATAATAATAATAATAATAATAATAATAATATTAATAATAATAATAATAATAATAATAATAATAATAATAATAATAATAATAATAATAATAATAATAATAATAATAATAATAATACTCATTTTTAAAAATAATGATAATAATATTAATGATTCTATTAATGATAATAATAATAATAGTTTTAGTAGTAAAAGTAATCTCATTAATAGTGATAATCTTAATACAAATGATGATTTTAATACTTTTAATAATAGGATTGATAATAATAATAGTAATAATAATAATAACTATAATATCTATAATAATAATAATAATAATACTTTTAATAATAATAATGATAAAAAGGTTGTATTATTTTTACAATAAAAGCACTAATTTTAATAAAATTTCTTAATACTAATAATACTTAATAATAATACTTGTTAATAAATATATTAATGTTTATAATAGTAATAATAATAATAATAATATATAATTATTATAAAAATGATAGTAATACTAATATTAATGATAATAATAATCATGTTATTAATATTAATGATAATAACAATTAACATAATAATAACAACAATAATTAATGATTAATATTAATAATAATAATAATAATATAATAATAATAATAATAATAATAATAATAATAATAATAATAATAATAATAATAATAATAATAATAATAATAATAATAATAATAATAATAATAATAATAATAATAATAATAATAATAATAATAATAATAATAATAATAATAATAATAATAATAATAATAGTAGTAGTAGTAGAAAACTACCTCAAAGAATATGTTCCAAAAAAAATAAGTGCCCTTGCCCGGACTCGAACCCGTGACCTCTCACTTAACATAACAATACCCAACCATTACGCCAATTTTCTTTTTCCGATTTAAGCTCATCCAGTTTGTTTATAACCCGTAATACCTCATATATCAAGTATCATTGTTATTCTCATCCATATTTCATTCGGCCCAACTTAATTACTTGGATCACGGCCCATACAACAAGATCACAAGCCCAATAAATCATTTGTTTGGCCTAAGTTAAATCAGGGGATGAGGTTTGTGATACGTTCAGTCCAAACAAAAAAAAGAAAAGCAGCCACGATCGGATAGGAATAAAAAAAGATTTCGTTTCCTCTTTACAGCTCATCTTATCATTATTATTTAATGTCACTGTTATCATTATTAAAGTGTGGTTTTGAGTTGTAATAGAAACAGAAGGTTGGAGAGTGTAGCAACATATCATTAGTCGTAGGGTTCTATGAAAATCATAAATAGGTTTATGACGATATGGGTTTATCAACAAGAGATCTTTGTTTTCACGATAATACAGAATAAGAACAGCAGATAGCGGCGTAGCTGCTCAAGCAGGTAATTTCTCATATTATATTTGTCTTTACACGAAAACAGATGGCTTCAAAATATATTGAAATTACTTAATGTATCTGTTTTTCTATTGAGGGTTTTGTGGTGGTTTTATTGGCTGAAGAAGTAATCAGATAAAAAAATTAACTAGAACGCAGCTAGTATTGAACATTGTTTTGTGGTATAGATGATGAAGAGAAAGAGAAAAAATAGAGAGAGGGTGTGGTGGATTTTTGAATGATGAAGAAAATGGTTTGTTGTGTACGTCCACCAACAGAAACATTAGGTAATAGCGGTATGAGCTTGATCGATTTAGGTGGATTTAATGGTAGCATTTAATTGAAACAGTAGCAAGTAATCATGGGTTTTGAGTGATGGTTATCATATGCAGGGAGAGGAAGAAAGAGAGATAACGTGCAAGGTGGTGGTCTTCGGTGGTAGTGATTATCGTGGTGGTGGTGGTGAAGGGTGACTTTTGAATAATGGAAAATAAGAGTGTTCATGGTATTTAGTGGTTTAAATAGAAACATAAAATGAACGAGCAAGGATGTTTTAGGTGATTCGAAAGTGGAGATGATGAAGTGGTGGTGATGGTGATCGAATAATATGGTGGTTGAGGTTGTGGGTTTGTGATGGCTGTTTGTGGGTTTCGAATAAGGCAGTTTCTGATGAGGGTGATGGTGGGTTACAAGTGGTGATTGAGGGTAACGGTTGTGAACAGTTGGTTGAGTGGCGACTTGCAAAATAGGAACATGGAGTAACCGAAATAATTGAGTAGTAGGATAGTACAAAAACAGGTATAACAGAAGCAGAATAGAGGAAACAGGAGCTGCAATTTATGGTGGTTTTGTGTTGGTGATATACAGCGAGAAAACAGAAAATACATGTAGCAGCAGCTGTTGCAAAGAGACGAGCTAGCGTGTTTTGGGGTGGTGATGATGGTAACTTGATTCTTGAACTGAAGCAATACATAAGTTGCATCAGGTTGTGATCGATTGAAGTCTTAAACATGTAAATATATAACTAGAGATGATGAAGATGATAATGGTTTTGTTATGGTTGAATGGTGATCAAAAGGGGTCGTGGTGTTGTTCGATGATGATGGTGGTTTCAAGGTTGTCAACAATAACCGAAGGTGGTTCATAGGTTTGTTTTGATTTATGGTGTATGTGACACAGGTCCTCGAACAATAATCTGAGTTGGTGTTCCATGACTTGAGTTCCAAAAATGAAATTGGGCGAGTTGAGTTTTAAATGGGTTTTGAAGTAAATCATTTAATAGAAATGGGATCAAGTTAGACAGTAGTAATAGGTAATTGAAGGTGTTGGGTTTTTTGCATGATTATATCAGTGTAGTGTATCTGACTATATGCTTATACATATATATGAAAAAAGGAAATCAAGGTACCTAAATCAATCATGAATGCAATTTGTAACTTTTGTCGACATGAATAAAAAAGTAAACAATATAATAATAATTATAATACTATCAAGAATAAAAACGTGTAAATTGTTAGCCGTCGTTTACTATTACATTCACGGACTGAAATTCGTGTTCCGTTGATCATCAGTGGCGGATACAAGTCTTTGGAAAAATCCCATATTTTTAAATTAACCATATTGATTTATTTTGGTCATTATGATATAAAATTCGATCATTAATTATTAAATAAAAATTACATTAATTATTCACTCCCATCCCCCAAGTAAAATATAAAAAGTTTTAAAATTTGACAAACAACTTCTAAATATATTATTACTAAGTCTAAAATTTATAAAACTCATTTTCGTATCACCGTTTATTTTAAAATCATATAAGTTCAAATTAAACTTCTCTAATGTCAATCGGAATATCAAACGAGTATTACAATCCTTTAATATTTATTTATAATATACTTTATTTGTATATAGATATGTTTTAAATAATAATTATTATATTTACATAATTAATTTTTAATAACAACAACATATAATATTTCAAATTATATTTTCAATTATTCTTTATATATATATATATATATATATATATATATATATATATATATATATATATATATATATATATATATATATATATGTATATATACACACATATCTATTTATAATTAATTGTTCGAGAATCGTCGAAAATGGCTGAAGTCAAATGAATGTACGAAAATAGTTCAAAAATTTTGAGACGCAACATAACGGACTTTGCTTAGCATGTCAGAATTATGAAATCGTATCGTGAGTTTGGTTCAAAATTAGTCGAAATTTTCCGGGTAATGAGAGTACCTACCCGTTAAAGAAATTTCGTCCTGAAATTTGAGTGAGGTTGTCATGGTAACGATAAAAATATTTTCGTGATGAATATGAGTTGATAAATAGAGTTTTATCATCATTGAGTGATATGGATAAAACAATTCGATTACTCGAAGAGTAAGAGTGAATCTGTCACAAAAGAGTGAAATGATAAAATTAAAGATTCGTCTTAACTTTCGATGTAGTCACGGTGGATTTCTGGAATTCAAGAAATTTATAGAAATCTTCTAATCAGAAAGAAAATGTGAAACAACCCAACCCGTATTCCATACGATAAATTTTTTTTTTATAATACACATTTACGCGCCAATTAAATATGTAACCCATTCTACATGTTTCGTTAAAACATACAACAAGCTTAGTGTTTACAAAAAGGCACGAAGGCCATTAACGAATGTGATACTAGTTTGACCAACAACAAATGATAGTTTATAATCCAAACGACACTCGAGCATGGTTTGGGGCTAAAATACCCAAAACGTTCGGCCACTTCAAAAGCTAACACCAAAAGCACCCCCGACAACATAAGCGGGAGACCACTAGTCAAAACGTATGCCCTTACCCTTGTCCAAGCCGGAACCTATAAAAATGGTAAACAACTAGAGGGTAAGCAAGGCTTAGTGAGTGCAACAATTATACATACATATATATAACCTACCTACTTGCAAACACTTACCAAATCCGCATACATACTAGTTACATAATTAGCATACCTTTCATATGTATAACGCTAAGCACCACGATAAAAAGACTAGTATAACGATAGCATATAACACAACGACACATCATGCTAAAATATAAGTATAACAATGATGTTCACAACATCCAAAGTGCTCGAGATCTCAAGGCTAGCCCAACAAATGGTATCGTCAACATCGAACTTAAATCCCATTCGCCTACATTAATGTGGTATCGTCAACACCGAACTTTAAACCCACATATGAGGTATCGTCAACATCGAACTTTAAACCCTCATCAACTCACTACAATAGTCGTATGGCATCGTCAACATCGAACTTTAATTCCATACGTATGAGGTATCGTCAACAACGAACTTTAAACCCTCATCCACAAAATAATATACTCTAGGGTATGGTATCGTCAACATCGAACTTAAACCCATACCCCACAAGCAAATAAATCATATACATGCACATATAATTATTCCACTCACCTTGTCACAAGGATGATGATCTAGTACTTCCGAGCTTCAACGCAATGTACCTAAATCATTAAGTGCACATTCAATTTCACAACTAGTGGGATTAACCACAATACTCCCACTTGAGCATTTAATGACCCAAATTGCATTAAATGACTCAACTACTCACAACCGCCCATAAATGGCCAAGTCTCAACTTTAATCACTAAGACTAGTGAATTAAAGTCTATTAACTTCAATTAACACAAAACTTAGGGTAATCCATACCCATTTCATCTAATTAGGTCAACTAGTACATTTTGACCCATTTTACATTACTTAGACTCATAATCAAGTCAAACTTACCCATTTACACTTCTTTCATAAATCTTAAAGTGCATTAGTGACTAACAACACCAATTGGCACTTACAACCTCAAATCACAAGGCCAAAACCCTAGATTATGGCTATTAGGGTTTCATTACAACAACATAACCCAAACTCACCCATTTTACCCTCAAATGGGTCATACAAATCTCTAGTAACCCAAACCCTAGTCATTAACCAATTAAAACTCAAAACTTAGAGTTAGAACTTACCGAGACTATCCACGCGTAGCTAGAGATACAAGGAACAACTTTAATTCTCGCTCCAAAGATCAACCCTCAATTCCTCCCTCTCAAATCTCACTTTTAATCTAAATGGGTGTTGAGTTTTTGGAGAGAAAATGGAGAGAAAATAGAAAAAGAAATGAGTTTAATGGATATGTGGTGGAGAGTTAATGCTCCCCTCAGATCCACATGTAAATTTACCAATTTGCCCCTTAAAATCCCTTATATTGAGCAACAACTGGAATCAGAACTGCAGACATGCCGCGGCGCGGCGCTAAATGTCGCGGCGCGACATATAAAGGGAAAATAGACCCTTCTTAACTCAACTTCTGATCCAAATTTGCTTGCTTTGCCGCGGCGCGGACCCATTTGTCGCGGCGCGGCCTAATGCACGATCTGGTCAGCTCGACCATCTTAAACACAAAAATCGATTTACACAACATTAAATTCATTCAAGCTTCCAATACACGTCTAACTCTTATATCTAAGTCTCACAAGACTTAACAATAACCGAAACTCCTTTAAGACTTATTTACGCACACATTAACAAGTACATATATACGTATATATATATATATATATCCATACATATATCCATGCATTTACGCATAAGTTAACGAGTTATAAACGTACAATTGATTAAGTGAGTACCTTTCGCTACGTACGGGAAAACGGGATCTTACAACTCTCCCCCACTTGAATCGGAGCGCGTCCTCGCGATCCAAGCCGCATGACAAGAAGGAAGATAGACCAACACAAACTCTTCGGGCTCCCAAGTAAACTCGGAACCCTTACTACGATGCCATTGAACTTTAAAAGTCCTAACCTCTTTATATCTCAACCTTTTGACCTTCTCATCAAGTATGGCAATCGGTTTCTCGATATACTCTAACTTATTATTTAGCTCAATCTCGTCTAATGGCACCCAAGACAAATCATCTGCAAGACACTTACAGAGATGGGAAACGTGAAATGTATTATGGATCCCCGCAAGCTCTTCGGGTAATTCCAAACGATACGCGACTTCACCAACACGAGCTAAAACCTTAAATGGTCCAATAAACCAAGGAGCTAACTTTCCTCGTTTCCGGAATCGAATAATACCTTTCCATGGCGAAACCTTAAGCATCACCATGTCACTTTCTTGAAATTCGATCGTTCGTCTACGCTTGTCGGCATACGACTTTTGCCTATCTTGAGCCTTTTTCAAATGCTCTCGAATCACATCAATTTTGCTATTCGTCTCTAAAACCAAATCGGTACTCCCGATTTACTTTTGTCCCACTTCACCCCAACAAATCGGGGTTCGACATCTACGCCCATAAAGCATCTCATAAGGTGGCATTCCGATACTAGTATGATAACTATTATTGTACGAGAATTCCACCAAAGGTAAGTGCTCATCCCAACTACCACCAAAATCAATAATACACGCCCGTAACATATCCTCCAAAGTTTGATTCGTATGTTCGGTTTGACCGTCCGTTTGAGGATGATACGTCGTGCTCAATTTCAATTGCGTACCCATATCTTCATGAAACTTTTCCCAAAACCGAGATGTAAAACGGGTATCTCGATCCGAAATAATAGATATAGGAACACCGTGTCGTGAGATGACTTCCTTGATAAACAACTTAGCCAACGTCTCCGATGATATCATTTCCTTAATGGGATGAAACAAAGCACTTTTCGTCAATCCATCAACTATAACCCAAATCGAATCAAATTGGGTCCTCGCCGTTTTAGGTAACTTTGTGATGAAATCCATGGTAATGTGCTCCCATTTCCATTTCGGGATTTCTAACGGTTGTAACTTACCATACGGCTTTTAGTGCTCGGCTTTAACTTGTAAACACGTGACGCATTGCTCAACATACTTCACAACGTCACGTTTCATGCCCGACCACCAATAATCTTTCCTTAAATCAAGATACATTTTCGTTGCGCCCAGATGAATGGAATACTTTGACTTATGTGCTTCCTCAAGTAGCACTTGTCGATAATCTCCCATCTTAGGCACCCACACTCTTCCTTGAAAAGACAACAAACCCCGCGAGCCCATAGTAATGAACTCTGATTGTCCCACAATTCGCTCCGCATGCTTGTTGTGAACGTAAGTCTCTATTTGAATCACACCGAGTTTTTCAAGAAAATCTTTAGTAATAATCATACGTAACAATCCCAATCGTAACGCCGGGTGATGACTCTTTCGACTTAATGCATCCGCGACCACATTCGCCTTGCCCGGATGATAAAGTATCTCACAATCGTAGTCTTTTACCACATCCATCCACCTATGTTGACGATAATTCAAATCTCGTTGATTAAAGAGATGTTTCAAACTCTTATGATCCGAATAAATCGTACACTTGACACCATACAAGTAATGGCGCCAAATTTTCAACGCATGCACAACCACCGCCAACTCAAGATCATGAGTTGGATATCTCGTCTCGTGTTCCTTTAATTGTCGAGAGGCATAAGCGATGACTTTACCTCTTTGCATTAGAACACACCCGAGTCCATTCAACGAAGCATCACAATAAACCGTCATGTCTTCCACTCCTTCCGGCAACACTAACACCGGTGCTTGACATAACTTCTCCTTTAACAATTGAAAAGCAATTTCTTGCTCGTTCTCCCAAACAAACCTCACGTTCTTCCTCGTCAATTTCGTCAATGAAGAAGCGATCTTAGAAAAGTCTTGGATAAACCGACGATAGTAACCGGCCAATCCGAGAAAACTTCGGACCTCCGTAGGCGTAGTCGGTTGTCTCCAACTCTTCACTGTCTCTATCTTCCCCGGATCTACTTGAATACCGACTTTGTTCACAATGTGGCCAAGGAATTGAACCTCCCTTAGCCAAAATTCACATTTGGAGAACTTAGCATACAACTTCTCCTTTCGTAACGTCTTCAATACTTCACGCAAATGACGTTCATACTCTTCGAGTAGACTAGTATGTCGTCAATGAACACAATCACCGACTTGTCCAACATAGGTTGGCACACTCGGTTCATAAGATCCATGAATGCTGCCGGTGCATTCGTAAGACCAAAAGGCATAACTACGAACTCAAAATGCCCATAACGCGTTCGAAAAGCCGTTTTCTCAATATCTTCCTCACGGACCCGCATTTGGTGATAGCCGGACCGTAGGTCGATCTTAGAGAAATACGTCGCACCTTGGAGTTGGTCAAACAAATCATCAATCCTAGGCAATGGATAACGATTCTTGATCATCACTTTATTCAACTCCCGGTAATCGATGCACATTCGCATACTACCATCCTTCTTTTTCACGAATAAGACCGGAGCACCCCACGGCGAAGCACTCGGTCGAACAAAACCCTTCTCTAGCAACTCTTGGGTTTGATTTAATAACTCTTGCATTTCCGTTGGTGCTAAACGATAAGGAGTTTTAGCAATGGGAGTAACTCCCGGAACCAACTCAATGCGAAATTCAACTTGTCTTTCCGCCGGAACACCCGGTAACTCGTCCGGAAAAACGTCTTCGAATTCACTAACCACCGGAATTTCACGAATAGGTGGTGGCTCATCACGAGTATCAACAACATGGGCAAGAAAAGCCATGCCACCACTAACAAGAAAACGACGTGCCCGTGCGAAAGAACATATCGGCACAAGTCTTCTTCGCTTATCGCCGTGAATAACAAGCTCTCCCCCACTTGGGGTCTTCACGCGGATAAACTTTTCATGGCATGCAATATCGGATCTATTTCGATCGAGCCAATCCATACCAACAACGATATCAAAATCGCCCAAAGTCATAGGGATAAGATCAATTTTAAAGTTTTCGGCACCAAAAATGACATCACAATTCTTACACACATCAAACACTAGCACCGTCTTGCCGTCCGCTATTTCGACTTCTATCGGACGACTTAACTTAGCTAACGGTCTATCAAGTTTAGGCACAAATTTTGGAGACACAAACGACAAATTTGCACCGCTATCAAATAAAATCCTTGCCGGATTAGAATTAACCATGAAAGTACCTGAGACTACTTCGTTTGATTGTTTGGCCTCGTCATTGGTCATCAAATAGTTTCGCCCTCGAGCCATACCCGCCGCCTTCTCTAGCCTTTTAACATTATCGTTGTTCAAATCGGGACACTCTGACTTTCGATGTCCTTCTTTGTTGCAATTAAAACAAGTGAGCTTGTTTGTTGAATTTGGCTTCGGACAATCTCGAGCCATATGTCCACGTACCCCACAATTGTAGCAAGTAGGGACAAAGCTCCCAAAACCACCGGTAGCGCCCTTCTTCACACTATTGACACTTTCGGAACCCTTTTTGTTCTTGTTCCTTTTATTTGAAAAATTCGAATGACTCGAACCTTCGAACTTTCTTTTTGAGAAAGTGAAATCGCTTTTTCGTGGAACCTCCGGCTCAAAACCCCGAGCCAACTCGTATAGCTCTTCAAAAGTCTTAGCCATTCCCCGGCTAATCTTACCCTTGAATTCGTCATTCAAAGTACGGTAGAAATCTTTCATTAGCTTGTGATCGTCACCAACATATTCCGGGCAAAAACGAGTTTTTGCCAAAAAGGTAGACTTTAGAGTAACCAAGTCCATTGAACCTTGTTGCAAATGATGCAACTCGTCCCAGATTCTATCAAGGTCGGAAGAAGTTCGGTATTCTTGGAAGAATTCCTTCTTAAACTCCTCCCATGTCAAGCTCATGCACTGCTCTTCACCATACAAATTGATTTTATCGTCCCACCATAACTTGCCTTCTTCACGTAACATGCTAGACCCATATCTCGTCTTCTTCTCAGGAGGACATTTCACGGTACGGAAAGCTCCCTCGATATCGGAAATCCAACAAGTGCTTTTCAATGGATCCCTCACCCCATTAAACATCGGAGGTTGAGTATCCTTGAAATTCTTGTAGTGGAAGTCCCGTCTTCCTTCACCTCCTTCACCGCGAGGATAAATGTTTCTAGCATCAAGGGCCTCTTCGATAGTGGCCTTCATTCGTTCATTTATCAAATCGGTCACTTGCCCATCGACCGAATCTTGGAAGACCTTTCGGACGTCCGTAAGAAAATCCGCTTTTAACTTTTTAAAGACGGCCTCAACCTTAGCCGAAAACTCGACGTCCTCGCTCGTACTTCCGTTATCATGATCGGGACCGTTTCTCGTCTTCATTCTATAAAACAGAATAGGTTAAACCATGTAACGATAAGACATAACACGTAAGTATATACATGTACACCACACTACCCCATTTTGCTCAACAATCGTCGTACATTACTCGTTTGGCACGATTTGCACCCGTAACAACGGTAGCTAATCGTTGTTACGCGAGCACGTCGCATTAACTCGCTAGTACAATGTCCGTCTTGCTTGATGATTGCTAAACACAATACAAACAATTAGCACAAGGTTAGTTCCCATAAACCAAGGCACTAACAATTCTCGATTAGACCCAAAGTCCTACAAGTCCCGCATAAAGCGCTCACACAATAAAGCCCAAGTCTAGGCACCTATCTCAAGTCGCCTAAATCCCTTAGACCATGCTCTGATACCACTTGAAACAACCCAACCCGTATTCCATACGATATTTTTTTTTTTATAATACACATTTATGCGCCAATTAAATATGTAACCCATTCCACATGTTTCGTTAAAACATACAACAAGTTTAGTGTTTACAAAAAGGCACGAAGGCCATTAACGAATGTGATACTAGTTTGACCAACAACAAATGATAGTTTATAATCCAAACGACACTCGAGCATGGTTTGGGGCTAAACTACCCAAAACGTTCAGCCACTTCAAAAGCTAACACCAAAAGCACCCCCGACAACATAAGCGGGAGACCACTAGTCCAAACGTATGCCCTTACCCTTGTCCAAGCCGGAACCTATAAAAATGATAAACAACGAGAGGGTAAGCAAGGCTTAGTGAGTGCAACAATTATACATACATATATATAACCTACCTACTTGCAAACACTTACCAAATCCGCATACATACTAGTTACATAATTAGCATACCTTTCACATGTATAACGCTAAGCACCACGATAACAAGACTAGTATAACGATAGCATATAACACAACGACACATCATGCTAAAATACAAGTATAACAATGATGTTCACAACATCTAAAGTGCTCGAGATATCAAGGCTAGCCCAACGAATGGTATCATCAACATCTAACTTAAATCCCATTCCCCTACATTAATGTGGTATCGTCAACACCGAACTTTAAACCCACATATGAGGTATAGTCAACATCAAACTTTAAACCCTCATCAACTCACTACAATAGTCGTATGGCATCGTAAACATCAAACTTTAATTCCATACGTATGAGGTATCATCAACAACGAACTTTAAACCCTCATCCACAACATAATATACTCTAGGGTATGGTATCGTCAACATCGAACTTAAACCCATATCCCACAAGCAAATAAATCATATACATACACATATAATTATTCCACTCACCTTGTCACAAGGATGATGATCTAGTACTTCCGAGCTTCAACGCAATGTACCTAAATCATTAAGTTCACATTCAATTTCACAACTAGTGGGATTAACCACAATACTCCCACTTGAGCATTTAATGACCCAAATTGCATTAAATGACTTAACTACTCACAACCGCCCATAAATGGCCAAGTCTTGACTTTAATCACTAAGACTAGTGAATTAAAGTCTATTAACTTCAATTAACACAAAACTTAGGGTAATCCATACCCATTTCATCTAATTAGGTCAACTAGTACATTTTGATCCATTTTACATTACTTAGACTCATAATCAAGTCAAACTTACCCATTTACACTTCTTTCATAAATCTTAAAGTGCATTAGTGACTAACCACACCAATTGGCACTTACAACCTCAAATCACAAGGCCAAAACCCTAGATTATGGCTATTAGGGTTTCATTACAACAACATAACCCAAACTCACCCATTTTACCCTCAAATGGGTCATACAAATCTCTAGTAACCCAAACCCTAATCATTAACCAATTAAAACTCAAAACTTAGAGTTAGAACTTACCGAGACTATCCACGCGTAGCTAGCGATACAAGGAACAACTTTAATTCTCGCTCCAAAGATCAACCCTCAATTCCTCCCTCTCAAATCTCACTTTTAATCTAAATGGGTGTTGAGTTTTTGGAGAGAAAATGGAGAGAAAATAGAAAAAGAAATGAGTTTAATGGATATGTGGTGGAGAGTTAATGCTCCCCCCAGATCCACATGTAAATTTACCAATTTTCCCATTAAAATCCCTTATATTGAGCAACAACCAAAATCAGAACTGCGAACATGCCGCGGCGCGGCGCTAAATGTCGCGGCGCGACACATAAAGGGAAAATAGACCCTTCTTAACTCAACTTCTGATCCAAATTTGCTTGCTTTGCCGCGGCGTGGACCCATTTGTTTCGACGCGGCCTAAGGCACGATCTGGTCAGCTCGACCATCTTAAACACAAAAATCGATTTACACAACATTAAATTCGTTCAAGCTTCCAATACACGTCTAACTCTCATATCTAAGTCTCACAAGACTTAACACTAACCGAAACTCCTTTAAGACTTATTTACGCACACATTAACAAGTACATATATACGTATATATATATATCCACACATATATCCATGCATTTACGCATAATTTAACGAGTTATAAACGTACAATTGATTAAGTGAGTACCTTTCGCTACGTACGGGAAAACGGGATGTTACAAAATGTAATCGCACGATTTATTAGAAAACTATTGGAATTACAGAAGAACAGAAATATCAAGGAAATATTTCCGTGATATGCTTAGAGATTAAGTAGAATGAAAGAGTCGTGTAACATGGAACATGATGAGGATAAGGTCTGTGAACCATCATCACATTCCATTAGAAATTTAGCATGACTTACTGTAATATAACCAAGTTGGCCTGACGTCATTATATTATACTAACTCATGCTTCAATTCCCAACACTTCTCTAGGAAATCATTCATAATTTAAACTCGAAGGTTTCAGAAATTTAGAAACTAAAATAGTTTCTTTTATGATATAACACAGATAGAGAGGAGAGATAATTAATATCGGACAAGAATATTTATGAAGATATCTTCAGAAATATTGAGGATATTTACAATGAAAGATACAATAATATCTTAGAATTTTAGGTTCAAAGTGTGATGAATAAAGTCATTCACAATGATTTAGAGCGATTAAGGAGTAAGGTATTCGCTAAAGATTTCATCAGAAATAGAATCATCAGGATTCTTTAAATACAGGGTTTGGTCCTTGTATTTTTCCTTGTTCTCTTTCATGGTTTGCTCAATCCATTTTTCCAGTACAATTTCTCCATTGAGTGTTTCTAACACTCCATTCTTTATCATTAAACTTTTGACTGTTAAGGCAGTCTTCAGTTTTTTGTTGCGTCTTTCAGCTTTTTCAACATTTCGAGTATTGATTCGCAAACTGGGTGCTTTTCGGAATTCCAAAATGGAAGGTCATAATTCTAAAAAAATAAATAAAGGTTATATGTATACATGTAACTGTTGATGTAGACATGCTGCGAGATTTCAAAATACTGATTGCTAATTCCTGGTAATTGGTATGGTAATTCTAGTTATAAGATGTGGATGAGTATATGAATAGGTTTTAACGAACAAATATAATGATTTTTCGGAGAGACTTAAACCAATGAATAATGAAGTTTTTGGTAAGTTTGCTGCTAATATGGTGGGATATAAACGGTTCTCTGGTAACGATGATGAAGGGGTAATCTTTATAATAAGGTTTATTCGAATGAAAAAATTGAAGTTGATTTGCTGGAGCTGTGACAAGATTGACTAATTTGGAAAGGAATTACAAAGTGATTTTCGGTAATAACGACGCTAAATGAATTAGCATAGCTATATGTTAAACATTTACACAGTTTTCGAGAGTTTTTCAGGTGCATATCTATATGCATCAATCTTTTCTTCCGTAGATGAAGTGCGGTTGGTTCATCCTATCGATTGAGGTGTTTTCAAGGATCATGAAAGGTTTGAACGCAGATTGTAATCATCATGATACAAATGAGGTTTAAGATGAAATCAAGTGGCAAACTTGAAGAATTGTTTAGTTTCATATGTTATAATCAATATTTTAATTCATTTTAATTGTCCAATGTTGGTAGTTCTCAGTTGATAGTCCACAGCTAACAATTCAATAATTCATATATAGTTTAATATATAATACTCGAATTAATTATTACGTATCGTGACCCGTGTACATGTCTCAGACTCGATCACAACTTAAAGTATATATATTATTTAGAATCAACCGCAACCCTGTATAGCTAACTCAAGCATTACTGCATATAGAGTGTCTATGGTGATTCCAAATAATATATATATGCGTCGATATGATATGTCAAAACCTTGTATACTTGTCCCGATATTTAAAGTGCGTAAATTAAATAACAGAAATTAAATGACGATAAATAAAATTGCGAGAATATAAATTGCGATAAATAAATTGTGATAAATAAAATGTAATCAATTAGCTAGGAACAGTTAGCTAGGAACAGTTAGCGTGGATTGTTAACAAAATTCTTCTCATAGTTAAATTGTTTTTTCTAACAATTTTTATTTTGTCCAATGTTTTCTTTATTGTGCCACTTGTTGGATTCTGATAAGTCAAAATCCAAATATGAAATTGAATAAAAATGGTTATTTTGTAGTGAATGGATACGTATATCTGTGGGTGTAAGTAGGATAGTAAATGACTGTTGAATCAGATTCGAACAATGTATAGTGTAAGTTATTAATGTGAAATTTAAATATTTCTCGGGTATTACCTACCCGTTAAAATATTTTCACCATTAATCGTTTGTACAAAAGAATTTTTAATTACAATCTTTATGAAAATATACTTACATATATATACTCTTTAGATGTAATCATGGATTTAATGAGTCAATATGATATTAAACTCATTTGATTTACCGTTAGAACAAGAATATATAATCTCTAGAACATTAGAGATTACATAATCATCATGTCGTACGAAGATAAATGATGTAGAACATCATGTAAAACGATGGTTATGCTCAAGGTACAGATTGTGATGTTGAGACGCGTGTTGTTGTGGTTTGTGTTGTTTCTGGTGGTACTGTTGATGCCGTTGATGTTGTTGAAGCTGGTACGTTTTGCGCCATATTTTCCAAGGCTACAACTCGGGCGCGGAGCTCATTGACTTTATTACTCCGGGATGATTGTCGGTAGGAACAAGCGAATGAATAAGGTTTAGAATATGACTTGTGATATAGTCGTGGCGAGATACTCTGGAAATGAGAGAGAAAATGGTATTACGAATAGGTTCGCCGGTAAGTGCTTCAGGTTCTTCGCCAAGAGATGATTTAGGTTGATGGAAAGGATCACCTTCTTCTTGTCTCCATTAATTAAGTTGACTACGAACCCATCCCCAATTCATCCAGAATTGATGATGGCTAAATGGTTGATCCATTCCGGTCTCACTGCTTTCGGAGTTTGAGTGGAAATTCATATCGGAATAGCTGTCAGAATCTGAGGGATTTCAACTAGTGGCGAGTTCCATTTCGTACGATTGAGTAAAGGGTTTTCGGTATGAAATGATTTTCGGATATCGGATGATATTCTAATTATAGTACAGAAGATCCCGTAGATTACGGAGGGAATTACAGAAACGTGTCAGATAAAGTCTACAGTAACAGATAAGCTAAGAAATGAATTAGCAGATACGCTAAGATATGAATTTTGTCTATACACTATTCATGCAATCAATGCAGTAAGATGTGTTTAGACTAAGAATGATAAGCAAGTGATTCCCTAAGAATGATAAGCAGGTAATTTTCGACACGAAATGATAAGCAAAACTTTTGACATGCAGACACGGTCGAAGTCTAGACCCACTAATGCATCTAAACAACTATCAGTTAAACACACTAATGCAAGACCTGGTTCGCTAAGACCACCGCTATGATACCAACTCTAACGCCCAGTCCTAATCCACCAGGACGAATACATTACAATTGATTTCATCGCGAGGTACTTGACCTCTATATGATACATTTTACAAACATTGCATTCGTTTTTAAAAGACAAACTTTCATTACATCAAAAGTTGACGGCATGGATACCATTCCATAATATATCCAACTATAATTGACTTAATAATAAACTTGATGAACTCAACGACTCGAATGCAACGTCCTTTGAAATATGTCATGAATGACTCCAAGTAATAACTCTAAAATGAGCAAATGCACAGCAGAAGATTCCTTTAATACCTGTGAATAAACATGCTTTCAAGTGTCAACCAAAAGGTTGGTGAGTTCATTAGTTTATCATAAATATTCATTTTCATCATTTTAATAGACCACAAGATTTTCATTTTCGTTTCTCATAAATATACGTCCCATGCATAGAGACAAAAAAATCATTCATATGGTGAACACCTGGTAACCGACCTTAACAAGATGCATATAGAATATCCCCATCATTCCGGGACTCCCTTCGGACATGATAAATTCGAAGTACTAAAGCATCCGGTACTTTGGATGGGGCTTGTTGGGCCCGATAGATCTATCTTTAGGATTCGCGTCAATTAGGGTGTCTGTTCCCTAATTCTTAGATTACCAGACTAAAAAGGGGCATATTCGGTTTAATAATCTAGCTATAGAATGTAGTTTTAAGTACTTGTGTCTATTTCGTCAAACATTTATAAAGCAGCGCATGTATTCTTAGTCCCAAAAATATATAATGCAAAAGCATTTAAAAAGGGAGCAAATGAAACTCACAATTCGATATTTGTAGTAAAATATGCATACGACAGAACTGAACAATGCAGTTGGCCTCGGATTCACGAACCTATATCAGTTATATATATATATATATATATATATATATATATATATATATATATATATATATATATATATATATATATATATATATATATATATATATATATATATATATATATATATATATATATATATATATATATATTAATAAATATAATTGTAATCGAACAATATATAGTATTATTAGTGATATATCTGTTATTTTAATGATTTATGCTTTTCATTAATAACTTAAATATATTTATTTATATACCTTACTTATTATAAAAATAATAATAGAGTTAGGTTATCTGTATTAGATATATTTTTATGTAACTAATATTTATTTGATTAAAGTATTACTGATAAATGAAAAGTCGTAATATCTTTATAATAATATCAGTAGTTATAATAATAATAATAATAATAATAATAATAATAATAATAATAATAATAATAATAATAATAATAATAATAATAATAATAATAATAATACTCATTTTAAAAATAATGATAATAATGTTAATGATTCTATTAATGATAATAATAATAATAGTTTTAGTAGTAAAAGTAATCTCATTAAAAGTGATAATCTTAATACAAATGATGATTTTAATTCTTTTAATAATAGGATTGATAATAATAATAGTAATAATAATAATAATTATAATATCTATAATAATAATAATAATACTTTTACTAATAATGATAAAAAGGTTGTATTATTTTTACAATAAAAGCACTAATTTTAATAAAATTTCTTAATACTAATAATACTTAATAATAACACTTGTTAATAAATATATTAATGTTAATAATAGTAATAATAATAATAATAATAATAATGATATAATAATTATTATAAAAATGATAGTAATACTAATATTAATGATAATAATAATCATGTTATTAATATTAATGATAATAACAATTAACATAATAATAACAACAATAATTAATGATTAATTTTAATAATAATAATAATATAATAATAATAATAGAAAACTACCTCAAAGAATATGTTCCAAAAAAAATAAGTGCCCTTGCCCGGGCTCGAACCCGTGACCTCTCACTTAACACAACAATACCCAACCATTACGCCAATTTTCTTTTTCCGATTTAAGCTCATCCAGTTTGTTTATAACCCGTAATACCTCATATATCAAGTATCATTGTTATTCTCATCCATATTTCATTCGGCCCAACTTAATTACTTAGATCACGGCCCATACAACAGGATCACAAGCCCAATAAATCATTTATTTGGCCTAAGTTAAATCAGGGGATGAGGTTTGTGATACGTTCAATCCAAACGAGAAAAAGAAAAGCAGCCACGATCGGATAAGAATAAAAAAAGATTTTGTTTCCTCTTTACAGCTCATCTTATCATTATTATTTAATGTCACTGTTATCTTTATTAAAGTGTGGTTTTGAGTCGTAATAGAAACAGAAGGTTGGAGAGTGCAACAACATATCATTAGTCTTAGGGTTCTATGAAAATCATAAATAGGTTTATGACGATATAGGTTTATCAACAAAAGATCTTTGTTTTCACGATAATACAGAATAAGAACAGCAGATAGCGGCGTAGCTGCTCAAGCAGGTAATTTCTCATATTATATTTGTCTTTACACGAAAACAGATGGCTTCAAAATATATTGAAATTACTTAATGTATCTGTTTTTCTATTGAGGGTTTTGTGGTGGTTTTATTGGCTGAAGAAGTAATCAGAAAAAAAAAATTTAACTAGAACACAGCTAGTATTGAACATGGTTTCGTGGTATAGATGATGAAGAGAAAGAGAAAAAATAGAGAGAGGATGTGGCGGATTTTTGAATGAAGAAGAAAATGGTGTGTTGTGTACGTCCACCAACAAAAACATTAGGTAATAGCGATATGAGCTTGATCGATTTAGGTGGGTTTAATGGTAGCGTTTAATTGAAACAGTAGTAAGTAATCATGGGTTTTGAGTGATGATTATCATATGCAAGGAGAGGAAGAAAGAGAGATAACGTACAAGGTGGTGGTCTTCGGTGGTAGTGATTCTCGTGGTGGTGATGAAGGGTGACTTTTGAATAATGGAAAACAAGAGTGTTCATGGTATTTAGTGGTTTAAATAGAAACATAAAATGAACGAGCAAGGATGTTTTAGGTGATTCGAAAGTGGAGATGATGAAGTGGTGGTGATGGTGATCGAATAATATGGTGGTTGAGGTTGTGGGTTTGTGATGGTTGTTTGTGGGTTTCGAATAAGGCGGTTTCTGATGAGGGTGATGGTGGGTTACAAGTGGTGATTGAGGGTAACGGTTGTGAAGAGTTGGTTGAGTGGTGACTTGCAAAACAGGAACATGGAGTAACCGAAATAATTGAGTAGTAGAATAGTACAAAAACAGGTATAGCAGAAGCAGAATAGAGGAAACAGGAGCTGCAATTTATGGTGGTTTTGTGTTGGTGATATACAGCGAGAAAACAGAAAATACATGTAGCAGCAGCTGTTGCAAAGAGACGAGCTAGCATGTTTTGGGGTGGTGATGATGGTAACTTGATTCTTGAACCGAAGCAATACATAAGTTGCATCCGGGTGTGATCGATTAAAGTCTTAAATATGTAAATATATAGCTAGAGATGATGAAGATGATAATGGTTTTGTTGTGGTTGAATGGTGATCAAAAGGGGTCGTGGTGTTGTTTGATGATGATGGTGGTTTCAAGGTTGTCAACAATAACTGAAGGTGGTTGATAGGTTTGTTTCGATTTATGGTGTATGTGACACAGGTCCTCGAACAATAATCTGAGTTGGTGTTCCACGACTTGAGTTCCAAAAATGAAATTGGGCGAGTTGAGTTTTAAATGGGTTTTGAAGTAAATCATTTAATAGAAATGGGAGCAAGTTAGACAGTAGTAATAGGTAATTGAAGGTGTTGGGTTGTTTGCATGATTATATCAGTGTAGTGTATCTGACTATATGCTTATACATATATATGAAAAAAAGGAAATCAAGGTACCTAAATCAATCATGAATGCAATTTGTAACTTTTGTAGACATGAATAAAAAAGTAAACAATATAATAATAATTATAATACTATCAAGAATAAAAAAGTGTAAATTGTTAGCCGTCGTTTACTATTACATTCACGGACTGAAATTCGTGTTCCGTTGATCATCAGTGGCAGATAAAAGTCTCTGGAAAAATCCCATATTTTTAAATTAACCATATTTATTTATTTTGGTCATTATGATATAAAATTCGATCATTAATTATTAAATAAAAATTACATTAATTATTCACTCCCATCCCCCAATTAAAATATAAAAAGTTTTAAAATTTGACAAACAACTTCTAAATATATTATTACTAAGCCTAAAATTTATAAAACACATTTTCAGATCACCGTTTATTTTAAAATCATATAAGTTCAAATTAAACTTCTCTAATGTCAATCGAAACATCAAACGAGTATTACAATCCTTTAATATTTATTTTTAATATATTTTATTTGTATATAGATATGTTTTAAATAATAATTATTATATTTACATAATTAATTTTTAATAACAACAACATATAATATTTCAAATTATATTTTCAATTATTTTATATATATATATATATATATATATATATATATATATATATATATATATATATATACACACACACATATCTATTTATAATTAATTGTTCGAGAATCATCGAAAATGGTCGAAGTCAAATGAATGTACGAAAATAGTTTAAAAATTTTGAGACGCAACATAACGGACTTTGCTTATCATGTCAGAATTATGAAATCGTATCATGAGTTTGGTTCAAAATTAGTCAAAATTTTCCGGGTCATGACATCTAGCTGATGAACAGGCCAATGCCAAGAAACCACCAAACTAAGAACAGTCCGTATGGTGGCTTGTTTAACAACCGGGCTAAAAGTCTCATCGCAATCAATGCCAACCTATTGGCTGCCACCGTTAGCAACGAGTCGAGCCTTGTACGTACTCAAATTACCATCTGCATTAAACTTGTGCTTGAATAGCCACATGAAGCGAACTATGTTCGTGTCCGATGGGCGAGGCACAAGTTTCCAAGTACTGTTGTTAATTAAAGCATTAAATTCGTCAGTCATAGCTTGTTTCCAGTTAGGGTCATGGAGAGAATCAGGATAAGTACGCGAAATGGGAGATACGACAGACGTGTGGAGATTAAGTCATTGGACATGTTTAGTTGTACCAAGGCGGGTACGGGTGATCATAGGATGAGTGGACTGAGAGGCAGTAGTGGTGGTAGCCTCGGCGGGAGGAGGCTGTGTCTCCGTGGATGTAGTAGCAGTGGTAGCCTCAAATGGAGGTGGCCGTATCTCCGTGGATGTAGTAGCAGTGGTAGCCTCAGATGGAGGAGGTTGTGTCTCCAAGTTGGTGTTAGAAGCGGTAGCCTCAGTAAGAGGAGGATGTGTCTCCGTAGAGCTCATGGTTGAGGTAGTAGAAGTGATGTCAGGGTGCGAGAGATGAAGAGTGCGAGAGAAGAGATTTGATGGGGGGTCTAAGAAATCAAAAGAAGGTGGTTGAGTGGGAGTCATAGAACTGAAGGGAAAAGAAGTTTCATAAAAGGTGACGTGATGGGATAATATGATTTTGTTGGTGGTGAGGCAGAGGCATCTGTAGCCTCAGTGATGAGATGGATAGCCGAGAAAAATGCAAGGAGTGGATCGCGGAGCAAGTTTATTTGTGGTATTGAGATGTGGGTAACAGAGGCATCCGAAGATGCGGAGGTTGTTGTAGTTGGGTTTGTGTTTGTAAAGACGGGTGTGCGGTATCTCATGGTTATTAGCGGAAGATGGGAGAATATTAAGAAGGTACGCAGCCATGTGTAGGGCTTCGACCCAGAAAATGGGTGGTAGATGAGCTTGAAAAAGAAGGGTGCGAATTAGATTGTTAATAGTGCGAAGCATATGGTCAGACTTCTCACTTTGCTGAGAAGTCTGAGGGCAGGAGAAGCGGAATTGAACGCCATTAGATCGGAGAAGATGATGAAACGCTTTGTTGTCGAATTCACTACAGTGATCACATTGGCATGCTTTTATTTCTTGTTTAAATTGAGTTTTTACAAATGTACGAAATTGATTGAATATATTAAGTGCATCTGATTTATAACGTAATGAAAAAACCCAAACATAATGAGTAAAGTGATCGAGAAAAATAATATAGTATTTTTAAACCACTAATACTAGCAACACGGGAAGTCCATAAATCGGAATGAATAATATCAAATACAGAAGTAACATTAGAACTAGATACTGAAAAAGGAAGACGCACATGTTTGCCAAGTTGATACGCATGACAAAATAAAAAAGATGTAGTTTTATTACACATAATATCTTTATTAGAAAGAAGTCTACGAAAGACATCAGTCTTGGGATGTCTAAGACGTTGATGCCTGGTTATAGGAGTGTTGATGAGAACTTGTTGAAAAGGCTTCAAGACTGGCGGGGTGACTGGGTAGAGATCTCCAATGCTATCACATCGGAGGAGAAGATGTCGAGTCAAAAAATCTTTCACGGAAAAGCCAAACTCGTCAAATTCAATAGAAACTTTATTATCATGAGTAAACTGACAAACCGATATAAGATTTTTGATAATATTGGGAGTAACTAAAATGTTATTGAGGTGCAAAGGTCGGTGGAGATTTGGAAGCATGATATGACCGGTGTTAGTAACCGGAATTGTTTTTCCGTCACCAACAGCAATCGAAGGATATATGCAATTATTAAAAATAGTACTTAAATTATTAATGCTGGAGGTAAGTTGAGAAGGCGCACCCGTGTCCATGTTCCAAATAGCGGAATCAGGATTATGCAAACTAGTGTTGAGCATGTGAGGTGTCTGAGTGTCATGGCTAGTAGAATAAAGAGCTGTGGGATTCCAGGAAACATGTGGTTGCCAAGTTGAAGTCCAATAATTGGGTTGTAATGGCCTATTAGATGCACTCAGTTGTGGCCCAGTAGTGTACATCCAAGTGGGCTGAGAAATAGATGGTTGGGCTAGAGATAACTGGTATGTATTTGTGTGATACTTTGCAAGTTCAATATGATTTATTAAATGTTGTTGGGCTTGAATTAGCAAGAGCAGTTGGGCTTGTGAAAGAGACTCATAGGATTGCCTGTTGTCGATATATCTTTTTGCCATATTCATTAAAATCGTGTCTTGAAAAAGAAAGGAGAAAATATAATACACCGAAATAAAGATGTAACGTAGCAGCAAGGATTTGATTATAAGCACTTTACTACTTTTGGAAGAAGTCAACAATTTCCAGAAGGTTTAAAAACACAATTGTAGAATTGTCAATAAACAACTTGCATTGGAAATCAAGAGGCATAACACTACACGTATGTATTGATATTGATAGCAAATTAAATAAAGCTCTAGAAGCCTTTTTGTCTCGATCTGAATAATTCGCAAACCAAGATGATAATATTATTCTTTTTTCGATTGTTTGCTCAGAAAACTTACAAAGATGATGATAATTTGAATTCAGTAGGCGATGATTTTGACTTGAAGAGGAGATCGACAGTTTGCAGAAAAAATGTACAACGATGATATTTTACGTTAGGGTTTTTGAGATTGGCTCGATACCATGTTAAATCATAGGTAACCTTCTTATTTTCTGATGACAATCCAACTTACACCAAGCAATATAAAGACAATAACCCTACAATTATAAGATGGGCTGAGCCCAATACTAAAGGGGACATGGGCTAACAAGGGTCCATATAAATAACTAGTCTAACAGTTTCGGCTTTTAATTGACTTTACTCTCGTCTTTGTAAGAGTTGTATTAATTGGACGGTGTGACTACAAAACCCACTGAATGCTTTGTAGTTTTTTCTTTTCTTTTCCAGCTCCTCGCTAGTATTTTTTATAAAATTTATGTCTTCTGCCGTTCAAAAAAACTATATTTAACTATCTAAAACTCTCAATAATATTCCATGGAAGTAAAACGTATACTGTACATGAAAAAAGAAATGTTTAGAAGATCAATTTTGCTTCACATGTTTATCAGCTATCAAAATCAACTGAAACTTAACGAAACTTTGCTTTAAGGACTATTTAGGTAACCAACTTTTAAAATGAATGACTTGCGACATAGTTTAAAAGTTTAAAGGACTAAACTAGTAGTTTATGTATACCCACAAGGACGAAGTAAATAATCGACTCTTTTCTTATTTAAGAAACTGTAGTGTTGCGTTTTCATACATATTGATTCAAAGAATTTGACATGAAGAACCTTCATGTGCTTGCGTTTCTTTTTCTGCTTTTAGTTTGTATGGCTAAAGGTAATCTCTTCAATACAAATCTTTGTTTAGATTGTGCATATTTTACACATGCATAAAAGTGCAGTTAAGCTATGTATTGTTAGTTAAACCAATCATTATCATAAATGCACTTAAGCTGGTTATATAGATATCTTTTTGCATTAAATATGAAAGATATTTGAATTTAAATTTCATCTCGAAGTCAACTTTGGCAGTGAACACGAAACAAACTCAACATGCAGCATCGATAATACTATATTATTATCATAGGCGTTTTCGAGCATAGGCAACATAGACAACCACCTAGGACTCAAAAATTTAGAAGGGTTCAAGATTTTGAATTTTTATTTGACAATAAACAATTGTCGAATAGTCACGTAAATTAAATAAAAAATTGTCGTATAAATATTTGATAATAAACAATTTGATATATCTTGAAAACTTCTTTCGTATTGATCAAATTTAGTTTTTTTTATATGTATTAATTTAACGTGTATAAGGGGTCATTTATTTCGTCCAGAGCCTTCTAAATTGTTGAGACTCTGATTATTATCACGTTGTATTTTTTTTTTTTTTTTTTTTTTTTGGTAACTGAGAAAACCATCCTATGAATGAGCCCATTGGTTCCCCCAAAGAAGATAAAACCTCGGGTAATCAAGTTCCCAGAGCGCGAGACCTGGTACTGGATGAATTGCGCATTATCACGTTGTATTAATGACAACAATTTTTGGTTTATAGGTGGCCGAATTAGTAGTATCCATGAGACCAGAAAAATAACAAAAAGCTATGATGGCAACATCCATATTCTCGAAGATGCATGGTGGTGTTGCAGGATTAGTGAAGTTCTCGTCAAATGTTATAAAGATAATCCTGAAGAATGTAATAAAATCTGCAAAAAAAGAGTGTTCTGACCAGTGGGACGAGGTGTGAAAAATCGAGATATTGTGGTTATTTATTACTTCCTAGTATTTTAATGGTGATTTCGTGCTTATTTAATGGTCTTCTAAGAGAAAATAAATTAAGTACTCCCTTCTAGATAACGTGTAGTTTGTGTGAGATTTTTCGTTTTATATGTTTGAGGCTTGTCGAAGTCCCCGTTTGTATCTTCTGTTTAGATCCTTCATGGATTGATGAATGGTCTTCGTTGTTAATGTTAACGTTTTTTAGGCGAAAAAATAAAGTAGTTCCGTCCCATATATTGATCAGTATATTAATGACTTTTTTAAAATAATTATTCACTTTCATAAATAGATAAAGATAATAAGGTAATGAAGTAATATTTTTATGTGCAAAACAAAAAAAATTTAGATAGATACTACGAAGTAAGAGGTAAAACTTGAAAATTAATAAAAGGTATATTTGACAATTATTTTTTATTAAACTATTTTTTAGAGATAATTAATTCTATTGTGTTTCAGGTAGGTGTGAGGTTGGGGATGATAAGTGAACTAATTATATATATATAGTTAAAAGTTCAAACGAGGATCACAAAAAATGCAAGAACTACGAGAACTTTTAATTTATAAAAATTTTACATATGAGTAGAATAAATCACCCATAAATATTGATAGAGAGTAAAATGAAAATATAATAATTTGGAAAAACGTATGTTTTACGTATATATAATAAAAGAGAGTTTATGGTGAGATTATCATATGTTTGTAAAGGTTCTAACATTTGTTATAAGAGTTGTAACATGTCAATATGATAATTTCATAAATATTAGTCTTTAAAGTTAATTAATTAATTAATAAAATAATAAATAAATAATTAAGTATGTTTTTTATGTCATATGTACAATATGGCCCAGGGTAGGCCTGGATGGAAACAAAGTCATTGACCGCTCAGGGCCAATGATTTTTAGGGGCTCAATTTTTTATATGTACAGACATAACCGGAGATTTGAGAAATAATGAAACTATGGACACACAACTGAAGCAGCGAAGGCAAAGTACAATAGGCCTAAAAACAACAATTAAAGGCTCCAGAAAAAAAGAAAACAAAGTTTACTAGCGTTTTAGCATGGTGTAACGACCCAACCCCTCGATTTCCGGCCCATAATTTTTTTTTCCCTTTATATACATTAAATAACACCTTAGGTCCCATTACACAATTTCCAAAACGTATTTGTTATCAAAGTAAGTTCAACGAACTTAAAAACATACAATAATAATTTAAATTCATTAATACAACAATACGTTAGATAAATCATAACTCAGTTATTACTTATGACCCGACTAGTTACTTTTACACAAAACCGAGCATGGTGATTGAGACTACGCTAGCCAATCCTAAATCGAATCCAAAAGTACGCCTTCTAAAGCAACTACGCAAGTCCACTAGTACCCATGCTTATCCGAGCTACCATAATAATCAAATAGCACATGCCGGAGTTGTGACAACTGTACCGACCCGGATTTTTCCGATCATTTTATATCTATGAGATTAATATTTACATAAATTAAACTTTACCAACATGATAAGCAATCTAAATTGTTGAGACTTATGTTTTTGAAAAGAGTTTTACACAACGTTTGACCGTCCAATTTGACCGATGATATCACGAACTATATAACATACGATAATTATACGTTTGTGTATATATATGTATTTATATATATTTAACATGATCTAAGGATAGTTTAACATCTCATTGTATACTAATAACAATGAGTTATAAGTATATTTTGAAACTACTAACTTAAGTTTTCAAAATGATAACTATACGTAACGTTCTTTGACATAAATACATATAACTTATAATACTCATACATGTATCATATAGATATGTATTTAATCACTTTTAAAGGGCTTTTATACATAAAACAATATAAGTATATTTACAAAAGATAGTTATATTTTAATTCTCGTTCCATTTTCTCAAGATTTCTATACGTATATCAAGGGTATATGTACCTGTACCATACCCAGCTTCTATACGTATTTACTATTGGTATATACAAATCAAATCAACATCTAAATCAGCCATATTACTGCCCTAGGTATGAGGTAATTAGAAATTGTAAGTAAGCATGACTAATTACACAAAATAACAAACTAAAATTTTGTTTTGGTCTCCCCCATTCACGTTTTATATAGCCCTCTCCCATCTCATTTTAGTTCATCATTTTTATTTCCAAATTACTCTCTAAATCACTTACATGAAAGCTTTAAGAAACCTACTTCAATTCAGAAAGTTACCATGAAGATCTAGCTTCAAAAACAAGCCTTAATCCTCATAAGAAATTCCTTTCAAGAACACTTCAATAATCCTTCCAGCTATACAAGTTTACTTCCAACCTTTTGATCCAACTCCACCACTCTTTTGGTTATAGGAATTTTCTTATCTTTTACAGTAACTTTGTCCAAGTAACTTGAGGTAGTAACCTTATTCATAACCTTATTCG
This sequence comes from Rutidosis leptorrhynchoides, assembly GCF_046630445.1. Taxonomy (NCBI): domain Eukaryota; kingdom Viridiplantae; phylum Streptophyta; class Magnoliopsida; order Asterales; family Asteraceae; genus Rutidosis; species Rutidosis leptorrhynchoides. The sequence continues at coordinate 346,664,387 of NC_092335.1, read as the reverse complement.
ATTCATATTTATATAGCTATCTTATTTTATGTTGTAAAATTTTAACAACAAGAACATAGTTTGAATGATTTCAAACTTGTTTGCAAACTAAATAGATCCTTCTAACTTAACTTTTAAAACACTTCAAGACCTGTAATATATCATAATGATATGCTAACTTAACAAGATATAACTTGGTTTTACAAAGAACATCTTAAAAACTGAATCTACGTCGTCAGAGTGCAACCGGGGGCTATTTTGGGTTGGATAATTAAAAACCATCTTGAACTTTGAATTGGAAGTTTATGTTCTGGAAAAATGATATTTCTTATGAATATGTTAACACATAAAAATTTCATGATTTAACTCAAAGTGTAAGTATTTTTAGAAAAATGATCATTAAATGTTGTTTTAATGATGGAAAATGATCACTTTCATAAGTTTCACCAAAGTTTGACCTATAACCTGTGATTTTGAATACAAACTAAGGTATTTTCAGTTCATATTTTTAAAATTTGACTCGATCCAAGGAAGTGGCAAGTTGAACCAACAAAAACGGAGTTGTAATGAAGAAACTACGACTAAAACAAGATTGGGTATCCGAAGCTAGTTTAGCTACGAAAATATTTGGAGAAAAAGTAAATTAATCATATCTTTTCTAATTAATATTATATTTTATATATAATTATTTATGATTTGATTTTATATATTTCAGGACCACCCGTAAACAACACGAGAAGATTAATTATAAGACCTCATGATTGTACGCAACACGTCATTTGACAACACGGTACTTTATGTACGCAACACGTCATTTGACAACATGGTACCATGGGTCGAGATTAATTCTGATCAACACGAATACAATGGGGTCTTTATTTATTTTATTGAGCAACTAATTGTGGACCACTAACATCGGACTGCTAACTACGGACTAAGAAAATATTAAAAGTATTATAAGTGTATATATATATATATATATATATATATATATATATATATATATATATATATATATATATATATATAACGATTACTTGAAAAGAAAATATATTGATATATTATATATATATATGGTTAGGTTCGTGATATCTATCGGAGACCAAGTCGAGTTAAATACCTTCAAGGCAAAAGTGAGTATATAGTCCCACTTTTAAACTCTAAATATTTCGGGATGAGAATACATGCATTTTATGATTTACGTTATGGACACAAGTGATTAAAAATATATATTCTACGTTGAGTTGTACCACTGGCATACTTTCATGTAACTTGGTAACTACTATTTACATGAGGTATTGTAAACGCGAATCCTGTTGATAGATCTATCGGGCCTGACAACCCCAACCGGACTGGACGACCAGTATTCAACGGTTGCACAGTACTTCGTTTCGGTGACTACACTTGGTACGGCGTAGTAATATTTCATAATAAAGGGAATATGCGACGTTGATTAAATGTTAAGTATGGTTATCAAGTGCTCAACAACTTAGAATATTTTTATTAAAACATTTATATATGAAATCTTGTGGTCTATATTTATAACGCTGCCGGCATTAAACCTATATCTCACCAACTTTATGTTGACGTTTTAAGCATGTTTATTCTCAGGTGATAACTAAAAGCTTCCGCTGCAACATGTTGAATTTAAGCAAGATCTTGAGTATGCATATTCGTGTCAAAAATAAAACTGCATATCGGAGATGTTGTAATGTAAAATACGTTGGAAATCGTGTTGTTATCATCACATGTAAAGTTTGTAAGGCTAAGATTATCGCTAAACGATAATCATTATTGTGTTGTTTAAACTTTGTATTTTTAATAAAAGTTATGGTTTGTATTGTAAAAACGAATGCAGTTTTCTTTGAAAAATGTCGCATATAGAGGTCAATACCTCGCGATGAAATCATATGTTATTATATTTGTCCTTATGGTTTAGGACGGGTTATGACAACAACCCGGAAATTTCTGATCAAATTTAAACTTTATCTTTATATGTTTCCGACACGATAAGCAAAGTCAGTAATGTTGAAATCTCAAAAACTTTGAACTGTGTTCATGTATTCATTTACCCATCGACTGCTCTTGACGATTCACGAACAATTATGTGTAAAACGACCCATATTTTTCCGTTAATATATATGAGATTAATATTTACACAATTAAATGTTTCTAACATGTTAAGCAATCACTTGTCAAGACTTGATTAATTGAAACGGAATTTATGTAAACGTTTGACCACCCTTTTATTCTTACGATCACGAACGTCATAACTTGTATTAATTATATATATATATATATATATGTGTGTGTGTGTGTGTGTGTGTGTGTGTATATGTATGTGTGTGTATATGTATGTGTGTATATATATATATATATATATATATATATATATATATATATATATATATATATAACTTGAAAATATGATAATTAAATATCTCATTAAGTATATTAACAAAGTATTATATATATATATTTTCATACTATTAATTTAAAGAGTTTTTGAACAATATATATGTTACTATTTAAACGACGTAATTAATTTATGTTAAAATGTATTTACATATAAAGTATTACGAGTGTAAATACATCCTTACAAGTATTAGATACACTTTATAATATACCAATACATATAAAGGATAGCTATACTCGTATTTTCGTTCAATTTCCTCAAGAATTCTACTCGCATTCATACGGTATTTTTACCCGTATTATACACAGCTTCCAGAAGTATTTACTATTGGTATATACCAATAGAAATCTGCAATTATTTGTGTAATATGTCGTCCATGACCTAATCAATTTAATATGTCATCCATGACTTAATACATTTTAACTTATCTTAGATATTTTCACTAAAAACTAAATTTTCAAGCCTATAAATAAGCACCATTTCTAACTCATTTTTACACATTCATTTTCCAAATTTTACTTCCAATTTTCACACACACTTGCAAGAACTCTCTCAAGTTTTGTTCTACTACTTCTTTCCAGCAACTTTACATTCTAATCTTGAGGTAAAAACTCTACTTCAACTCTTGTTCAATTCATATGTTTATAGCTATCTATATAAGAGTTTATAAACTAGAACATAGTTTAGTTGATTCTAAACTTGTTTGAAGAACAAATTTAATCTTTCTAACTTAACTCTAATAACACTTATTTATATGTATTATGATGTTATATTAAGTTAATATAAGAACTTATAACTTGTACATATGAAGAACACCTTGAAACTTAACATATATCGTTTAATCTCCATTCGGTAAAAAGCGGGCTGTTTTGGGTTGGGAATTAAAAACCTATCTTAGACTTTGAGTTAGAGGCTAAGACTTTGGAAATATGTTAATATATGTAAATAAGACTTCCAGTATTTTTTTCATGATTTTATACAAATTGAAAGTATTTTATCAAAAATCATATATTGGGTGGGTGTCGGGATTCTTCCAAATTCGTCCACCGGCACAAAAAGAGGGTAAAACTCTGAATATTAATACATGGGCTGAACTTTTCGAATTGTTTTTGAAAAATTAACTTCTTAAGGAATCCATAGCAATTTGATTATTGTTTTTGAAAATATAACTTCTTAAGGAATCCATAGCAATTTGATTCACTTTAAACGGAGTTCTAATGAATATTTGGCGAGCAAAACAAAATCTGCTAAAATTAACGTTGTATGGATGAAATTTATATTGTAAAAACTATATTAACCATATCCTTGCTAACTTTTCCTATATCCTATATATATTTGGACATGTTATCATTAGTATAAGAAAATATTATAATCTTAGTTAATTCCGAGATTGTATATATATATATATATATATATATATATATATATATATATATATATATATATATATATATATATATATATATATATATATAATAATAATCTTGGTACATTCCATGACAATAAGTATACAATACGTTTTGATAAATCCTAAGACATTAAGTATACAATACGTTTTGATAAATTCTAAGACAATACGTATACAATACGTCTCTGGGTTGATGCAAAGACAATACGTATACAATACGTCGTGGGGTAATTCTAAGATTATATATATACCGATTATTGGACTGTTGGACATTTCAGACTATTTTCGACTACTAACAAAGGACTACTAACATAAAAATGTTAAAAATTAATATATAAGTATTCTATGAACTTGTTTTATTTTATTCACATGTTGTATTATTATCTGAATAATTATTATTGTTATAGGTTCGTGAATCAAAGGACGACGGCTAAATTTTTAATAAACTGAAAACTTATTATTAATATACTTTTACTACCGTGAGTATATAGTCCCATTTTTAAACTCTAAAAATATTTTGGGATGAGAATACATGCATTTTATATTTTACGCTATGGACACAAGTACTTAAAATATATTCTACGTTCAGTTGTACAACCTTGCATATCTTCCCTAATAGCTTGGTAACTAATATTTACATGTTGTAAGAACATGTAAGCACGAATCCTATTGATAGATCTATCTGGCTTGACAACCCTAACCGGGCTAGTCGCTCTAGTATCGTAAACGGTTGCATAGTACTTCATTTTTACTACACTTGGTACAGTGTAGGGAGATTTCATAATAAAGGGAATATGCTACATTTATGGTTAAATATGGTTTCCGAAGCGCTCAACAACTTATAGAATACTTTTATACACTTGCGAGTGTACATATATTTATAACTATGAAATCTTGTGGTCTATATTTGTATCGATGCTAAACCTATATATCTCACCGACCTTTGTGTTGACTGTTTAAGAATGTTTATTCTCAGGTCCTTAAGAAAGTCTTCCGTTGTTGCATTATCTGAGCAAGCTGTGCATGGAGTCTCATGCTTTTGTTTAAATGAAGTGTTGCATTCAATAAAACCTTTATCATGTATTATATTCGACAGTTATGTCATGTGTGTAGTATTTGGTAAACGATGTATCATGGGGATTATTTCTTAAATAATCGCCCACTTATTTAAAGCATGCATTATGTATAATAATGGTGTGCTTTTTATGAAACGAATGCAATATTTTTCTAAAACGTATCATATAGAGGTCAAATACCTCGCTATGGAACGAATGAATAACGTACTACATTTATAGTAATATGAACGGGTCATTTTAGTTGGTATCAGAGCGGTGGGCTTAGCGAACCAGGTCTGTATTAGTGTGTCTAACTGATAGTCGTTAGGATGCATTAGTGAGTCTCAACTTTGACCGTGTCTGCATGTCAGACGTTTTGCTCATCATTTTTGTCGAAAATTACCTGCTTATTATCCTTAGTCTAGACACATCTTATTGCATTGATTGCATGAATAGTGTATAGACAAAATTCATATCTTAGCGTATCTGCTAATTCATATTTTAGCGTATCTGTTACTGTAAACTTTGCCTGACATAATCCGTAAATTCCTCCGTAATCTACGAAACCTTTTGCTCTATATATAGATATTCTATGTAATTAGAATACCACCCGATAGCCAGAAAATCATTTCATATCAAAAAATCCTTTATTCAATCGTACGAAATGGAATTCATCATTAGTTCAAGTCCCTCGGATTCCGAAATGGAATCCTACCCAAGCTCCGAAAGCAGTGTAACTGGAATGGATCAACCAATCAGCCATCATCTATTCTGGATGAATTGGGGATGGATCCGTAGCCTCCTTAATCATTGGAGACAAGAAGAAGGCGATCCTTTCCATCCACCACATTGCCCTCTTAGCGAAGAACCTGAAGCACTTACCGGCGAACCTGTCCGAAACACCATTTTCTCTCTCATTTCCAGAGTATCTCGTCACGATTATATACTATACCAAATTTTAGATTTTATTTATCCGCTCGTCCGAATCGACAATCACCCCAGTGTAATAGAAGAAGTCAACGAGCTTCGCGCTCAGGTAGTGGCTTTGAAGAATATGGTGCAAAGGTTACAAACACCAGCAGCAGCACCATCAGCATAACTAGTACCATAATCATTATCGCCAACAGTACCATTACCACCCCCAACCACAACCGCGTCGTAAACCTCAACTTTACAATCTGTCCCACGAGCACCAATGTCATACGCTCTGTAGATACCAAGGAATACCAACAACAACAAACGATGAAGTGTTGATTCATAACTTCATTGGAGAAAAATTCTGCGGCGATTATGTAATCTCTAAAGTCTTAGAGATTATCTATTCCAACCTTAACCATAAATCAAATAAGTGTACCGAAATGATAGAAGGAAGAGTAGAAACCCTGACAAGAATGGTGCATGGTTTACAAGCTAGACTTGTTATACAAGCACCACCGGTAGTACCACCAGCATCACCATCAGTATCACCAACACCGGTAAAACCTATAGCACTACGAGCTCTGCCAATTTCATAATCATCAACATCATCACAAATCAACAACGCGTATATTGTATCAACAAGTTATGAAGTATTAACTCAATCCCCCTGAAGAAATTATATGTATATTTTATATATATATATGAATTTTGAGATCAAAATATATCTTTCCGTACTAAGCTATTATGTATGAATTAAATAAGGGTAGATACTACTCGGTTAAATTCATATTACTAATATGCTATGATGTACATCCTTCCTTAACAACTTAACCATCGTTAACTACAACCTCTGTTTCAACTCTATGAATTCCGTTTCATAATAAACTAAGTGTATTATTCAATTACATGTTTGATTTTACACTTAGATATACTTGAAGCTTTCTAGAAAACATCATTCATATCTTACGAAGTTCGCAAGAATTCACAAGCATCAACATCCGTCACCAAGGAATGTCAATAAGAATAAATAATAAAGTATTGATTACATTAGTGAAATATTCCGCGAAGATTATGTAATCTCTATTGTTTTAGAGATTATTCATTTCTAATTTCAGCCGAAAATCAAATGAGCTTAATTTAATATTAACTCATCAAATCTGTATTACATCTGAAGAAAATATACATATATTTTCATAAAGACTGTAATAAAAATTATCCTGTACCAAAATATTACTTGTGAAATTTTTAACGGGTAGGTAATACCCGAGAGATATATAAATTCACAATTAATATATTGCATTCTTCGAATCTGATTCAGCAATCATCAACTATACTCACTACTTTCACAACGATATACATTCTTTCATAGAAATAAAAACAACCGTTCTCATCCAAATTCAATTTCATATTCTAATTTTGACAGATCAGAATCCAAGTCAAGACTCAACGGGAGACATCACTCTTAAATCTCTACATCTTTCAAAGCTATACTTTGACTTCAAAACTGTGCTAAAACATCACTTCTATTCATTAAACCCATAAAACAATTTTTGTGTTATTCAAAAATTCATTGCAATCTACATTCAAACCCTTCATGATTCTTGAAAACACCTCAATTAAGAAACAATCGAGATGATGATCCAATCACATGTTATCCACAATCATGCATCTGGAAAACTCCCGGTTTAACACAAATCCGTGAGCCATTAGCGTTGTTGTTGCCGAAAATAACCTTGCAATTCCTTTTCAAAGTAGCCAGTTTTGTCACGGCTCCAGCAAGTCAACTTTGACTTTTCAATCAGATTAGCCGTATTATAACCTCAAAATATACGTTGCTCTTTCGCCATCATTACCGGAGCACCTTTTATATTCCACTATATTATCAGCAGATGTACCAGCAACTTTGGCTTTAGTCTCTCTGAAAAATATCTATATTATTCATGAAACCCCATCATGTACTCACCTACATCCTGTAACAATAATTGCCATACCAATTACCGGGAATCATCAATCATCAATCTCGAATCTCGCAGCGTTTTCACTTCAATTATATGTATACATATAATGTGTAACTCCTGGAAATTTTGATCTTCAATTCTGAATTTCTGAAAAGCACTCAGTCTACGAATCAATATCCTGAATTTTGAAAAAGTTGAATGAAGCAGCAGAAACTGTAGACAACTGTAACAGTAAAAAGTTTGATGATAAAGAATAATGTGTTGGCAAAGCTCAGAAAAAGAAAAGGTTTGGAATTGGAAAACGGATTGAGCAAACCATGAAGGAGGCTGTGGACAAATCACAAAGACTAAATATGCCTTCAAAGAATCCAAATAATTTAGTGTCTGCTGAAGTCTTTAGCGAATACCTTGGTCCTTACTCTCAACTCTTGCGGACAATATTCTTCATCATCCTCTGATCTTAGATATTCTAAGATATCATCATATCTTTCATTATAAATATCTTTCAATGTTTCTGAAGATATCTTCATAACTATTGTTATCCGAAATCATTTACCTCTTCGCGCTATCTGTGTTACATCATAAAAGAAACTATTTTAGTTTCTAAATTCTAAAACCTTCGAGTTTAAAATATGAATGTTTTTGAAGTAGTGTTGGGAACAGAAGCATGAGTTAGTATAATATAATGACACTTGATCAACGTGATTATATTACAGTAAGTCATGCTGAGTTTTTAAATGGAAAGTGATGATTCACAGATCATAACGTCATCATGTGCCATGTTACATGACTCTTGCATTCTATTTAACCTCTAAAAAATATCAAGAAAATATTTTCTTGATGATTCGGTCTTTTCCGGATATTCTGGTAATTTGACAAATCAAATCGTGCTACTACCTTTCCTTTCTACTTTGTATATTATGATAATTCGAAACTCCATACCTACGAATTCTGGGCCATTACTTGCGAAAAGAAAACAAAAGCATGAAGCTCCGAAATAGAAAGGGATATAAATCGCAGCAAACAGAAAAGACCATTAATCGTAGATGTCAATGATTGTGTAAAAACAGGAGCAGGGACTCCGAAAAATAAGGAATGATATAAGGCCCGACGATAATACATAAATTACAAACCATGTATATCAACATGTATTGTAGCGAAAAGATACGGGAGAACTAAAAACACTATAAAACCAAGAGTATAGTAGAAGTGAATAGATTCTTCCGGCGGCAGATGAAAAAGAAGAATGACGGATATAAAAGTTAGGAGTATATCAAGGATTAGAACCGGATGGAGCATATTGACGAATACTTTAAAGTATGAGTTGAGAGAGAAAGAATAGAAGGTGTGAGTTGTAAGGAAACGAATGGGGTGAATTTATAGTAAAATATCCGACACAGCAATCAAAACAGATGATCGAATTTAAAGCGGATCCTAATTCCCTTGATTACCGAAGAATCAAATCTTATTACGAAGATTTTCTCCAAATCTATTGAATTTGGAAATCAATCCTATCTACGTCAAGAGATATGATGAATCTACACCTACTCATTTCACTCTTTTGTGGTAGCTTCACTCGTACTCTTCACATAAACACATTGTCTTATCCATATTATTTAATGACAATAAAACTCTAATTTCCAACTCATAAGAGTCATGAAAACATACTTATTGTCAGCCTTGACCATCCCAATCAAATTTCGGGACAAAATTTCTTTAACGGGTAGGTACTGTGACAACTCGGAAATTTCCGACCAAATTTAAACTTGATCTTTATATGTTTCCAACACGATAAGCAAAGTCTGTAATGTTGAAATCTCAAAAATTTTGAACTGTGTTCATGTATTCATTTACCCATCGACTGCTCTTGATGATTCACGAACAATTATGTGTAAAATGACCCAGATTTTTCCGTTAATATGTATGAGATTAATATTTACACACTTAAATGTTTCCAACATGTTAAGCAATCAAACTTGTAAGACTTGATTAATTGAAACTGAATTTATGTAAACGTTTGACCACCCTTTTATTCTTACGATTCACGAACGTCATAACGTTTGATCACCCTTTTATTCTTACGATTCACGAACGTCATAACTTGTATTAATTAATTATTTATTTAAACGACGTAATTAACTTATGTTAAAATGTATTTACATATAAAGTATTACGAGTGTAAATACATCCTTACAAGTATTAGATACACTTTATAATATACCGATACATATAAAGGATAGCTATACTCGTATTTTCGTTCAATTTTCCCAAGAATTCTACTCGCATTCATACGGTATTTTTACCCGTATTATACACAGCTTCCAGAAGTATTTACTATTGGTATATACCAATAGAAATCTGCAATTATTTGTGTAATATGTCATCCATGACCTAATCAATTTAATATTACTTAATACATTTTAACTTATTATAGATATTTTCACTAAAAACCAAATTTTCAAGACTATAAATAAGCACCATTTCTAACTCATTTTTACACATTCATTTTCCAAATTTTACTTCCAATTTTCACACACACTTGCAAGAACACTCTCAAGTTTTGTTCTACTACTTCTTTCCAGCAACTTTACATTCTAAACTTGAGGTAAAAACTCTACTTCAACTCTTGTTCAATTCATATGTTTATAGCTATCTATATAAGAGTTTATAAACTAGAACATAGTTTAGTTGATTCTAAACTTGTTTGAAGAACTAATCTAATCTTTCTAAGTTAACTATAATAACACTTATTTATATGTATTATGATATTATATTAAGTTAATATAAGAACTTATAACTTGTACATATGAATAAAACCTTTAAACTTAACATATATCGTTTAATCTCCATTCGGTAAAAAGCGGGCTGTTTTGGGTTGGAAATTAAAAACCTATGTTAGACTTTGAGTTAGAGGCTAAGACTTTAGAAATATGTTAATATATGTAAATAAGACTTTCAGTATTTTTTTCATGATTTTAGACAAAGTGGAAGTATTTTATCAAAAATCATATAATGGGTGGGTGTCGGGATTCTTCCAAATCTGTCCACCGGCACAAAAAGAGGGTAAAACTCTGAATATTAATACATGGGCTGAACTTTTCGAATTGTTTTTGAAAAATTAAGTTTTAAAGGAATCCATATCAATTTGATTCACTTTAAACGGAGTTGTAATGAAAATTTGGCGAGCAAAACAAAATCTGCTAAAATTAACGTCGTATGGACGAAATTTATATTGTAAAAACTATATTAACCATATCCTTGCTAATTTTCCTATATCCTATATATATTTGGACATGCTATAATTAGTATAACAAAATGTTATAATCTTAGTTAATTCCAAGATTGTATATATATATAATAATCTTGGTACATTCCATGACAATAAGTATACACTACGTTTTGATAAATCCTAAGACAATAAGTATACAATACGTTTTAATAAATTCTAAGACAATACGTATACAATACATCTCTGGGTTGATGCAAAGACAATACGTATACAATACGTCGTGGGGGTAATTCTAAGATTATATATATATACCGATTATTGGACTGTTGGACATTTTGGACTATTTTGGACTACTAACAAAGGACTACTAACATAAAAATGTTAAAAATTAATATATAAGTATTCTATGAACTTGTTTTATTTTATTCACATGTCGTATTATTATCGGAATCATTATTATTATTATAGGTTCGTGAACCCAAGGACGACGGCCATATTTTTAATAAGCTGAAAACTTATTATTAATATACTTTTATTACCGTGAGTATATAGTCCCATTTTTAAACTCTTAAAATATTTTGGGATGAGAATACATGCATTTTATATTTTACGCTATGGACACAAGTACTTAAAATATATTCTACGTTGAGTTGTACCACCTTGCATATCTTCCCTAATAGCTTGGTAACTAATATTTACATGTTGTAAGAACATGTAAGCACAAATCCTATCAATAGATCTATTGGGTTTGACAACCCCAACCGGGCTATTTGCTCTAGTATCGTAAACGGTTGCATAGTACTTCACTTTTACTACACTTGGTACAGTGTAGGGAGATTTCATAATAAAGGGAATATGCTACATTTATGGTTAAGTATGGTTACCGAAGCGCTCAACAACTTATAGAATACTTTTATACACTTGCGAGTGTACATATATTTATAACTATGAAATCTTGTGGTCTATATTTATATCGATGCTAAACCTATATATCTCACCAACCTTTGTGTTGACTGTTTAAGCATATTTATTCTCAGGTCCTTAAGAAAGTCTTTCGCTGTTGCATTATCTGAGCAAGCTGTGCATGGAGTCTCATGATTTTGTTTAAATGAAGTGTTGCATTCAATAAAACATTTATTATGTATTATATTCGACAGTTATGTCATGTGTGTAGTATTTGGTAACCGATGTATCATGGGGATTATTTCTTAAATAATCACCCATTTGTTTAAAACATTCATTATGTATAATAATGGTGTGCTTTTTATGAAACGAATGCAATATTTTTCTAAAACGTATCATATAGAGGTCAAATAGCTCGCTATGGGACCAATGAATAACGTACTGCGTTTATAGTAATATGAACGGGTCGTTTCAGGAGTCCATGCATAAAGGCAAGCTAATCTAAGCATACCGTACGCTCGCTATATACAAGCTAAAGTGTCAACAATGTAAGTACACCAATGACGATATGTACCATGCCAATAACCTACACCCGGAGGGTTAGCTACAACACGACAATACGACAATATATACATATATATAACAAAGCAAAAAAACCGCCCAAGGTTAACCCCTTAACCCAATACCAATGAAGATTGGCCGAACTACACGAGCCTTAGTAAATCCGCATCCACACGAGACTACTATCTTCAATATCGCAACAACATCAGGGTTGGCCGAAACTACACGAGCCTTAGTGAATCCGCACCACACGAGACCACTACCTCAATAAGATGACCGAACTACACGCGTCATCGTGAATCCACATCCACACGTGATTCACTTCCCAAATCACAACCCACGGTTCTGGGATTATAAAATCCACATCATCGGGGTTATCCAAACACAACTTAAATATCAACCCTTTACCATTGGGGGTTATATAATCCACATCACAAGAACATGTGATAACGTATACACAAAGTGTGCATCTCGCCAAAGGTGGTCAACCAAAACGCACAACCGTGCCAATTGGACCTATACACATGTCCATCATTTCCACCTATATGTGAAGTGAGCTCTATAACCGAGAACCACTTCACCCGACCCGCACCCATCCTACACATACATATGCACATAGGATTTTAACACTCACCTTATCATCTTGATGAATGCAACCGAACAAATCCACAACACGTCAATGGAACGTACCTATTCCATTATCACAATACAAACAAGACAATTAGGGTGGACTTACAAACCAACCCAATTGACACTTAGTGCAATTTCGACCCAAAAGCACTTCCAAGCACAAACCGCGCCCAAACTAACCACTAATCACTAACACAAGTCAAAATGGTCCTAACACGCCCAATTAAACCCAAACACAAGTGTTAAACACTTATCATTCTCGAAATCGCTCATAAACCCTAATTTTGACTCATTTCAAAATTAGTATTTCAAATACACTAAAATGGGTTCAAACACTTCCATAATCACTAAACCTAGTGATTAAACCTAACTTCAAGTCCTAATCATGGCTAAATTGGTTTCCAACCCAAAACCCGCCTTCATCACTTATAAACCCGAATCTTGGTGTTAACCTTCCATTAACAACTAATGGGGTTTCATTATGAACTCACAATCAAAAACCCCTAAAATATGAACATGAATCATAAGAATGAAATTCGGATAGAAGACTTACCACTAGTATCAAATCGTAGCTACGAACGAGGAGAACAAGATTGCCTCTTGTGCCAAAGATCGAATCTCGCTCCTTCACCTTTGAATCACACTTTGAATGATTTGGGGTTTTGAAGTTTTGGAAGAAAATAGAAGAGAAAAAGGAAAAGAAATGAGAGAAATGAAATGGGTGGATGAGATTTAAGATCCCAAATCTGGCACACACGTGAAATGATCGAAATGCCCTCGATACTTCTTATAATTACAAAATTCGGAACCAGTTTTGAAGTGTGGTCGCGCCGCGGACCAGCCCCTCGCGCCGCGAGATTTTCCTTGGTCTGGGATCCATTTTTTCGAGATCCTGATCTTGATTTCTTTGGAATGTCGCGCCGCGACAAAGCTGCCCACGTCGCGACCTTGAGCACGTTTCGTCCATTTTTCGCGTACTAAAACCATTTCACTCACTCGCGTCTCGTACCCTTCATACATCACATGTACATACACCTTAGGAAACTTATAACAACCTTCGATCAATTCTCGTACTCTTTATACATGCATGCACCCGTACTTAATCTCATGCACACACATATACTCTCATGCCTTCGTATATACACACTCGATACACAAACACACACACACACACACACACACACACACATATATATATATATATATATATATATATATATATATATATATATATATATATATATATATATATATATATATATATATATATATATATATATCCGTTACTTATATATATTCGTTATACGTCGCACGTGCTCTTCATATGTGCATCGTACAAATAAACGGGTCTTACACATGGCCGAAAGGGGCTTATTTTAAAATAGCTTATATTATTTTTTGGGGGGCCTAAGGGCCTCTTTTCACCTCGTTCTAGGCCCTTAAATTCTCGGGACCAGCCCTAAATATGGGTAGAATTATGTGGTAAAACACCTCCATTTAACAACCCGTCCTAATCCTCCTGGACGAAGTCATCAACATTTGGTCCCATTGCGATGATCGACTCCAAGTAATGTCCTTAACATGAGCAAATGCGCAGCGGAAGACTTAATTCGTACCTGAGAATAACATGCTTTAAAATGTCAACATAAAGTTGGTGAGATATATAGGTTTTGTTGCTAGCAGCGTTATAACTATGGACCACAAGATTTCATATATTTAAACATAATACACTCGCAAGTGTATGTAAAAGTAGTTGAGCACTTGGTAACCATACTTAACATTTAAATCTTCGCAGCATATTCTTAAATAATCACTACACCGTACCAAGTGTGGTATACAAAAACGAAGTACTGTGCAACCGTTGAAAACTGGTCGTCCAGCCCGGTTGGGGTTGTCAGGCCCGATAGATCTATCAACAGGATTCGCGTTTACATTCCTCAAGTAAATATTAGCTACCAAGTATAAAGAAATATGCCATGGTACAACTCAACATAGAATTTATTTTTGATCACTTGTGTCCATAACGTAAATCATAAATTGCATGTATTCTCATTCCAAAATATTTAGAGTTTAAAAGGGACTATATACTCACCTTACTGTATTTCGTAGTAGAAATACATATAACATCATTTAACAAGTATAAGGTTGGCCTCGGATTCACGAACCTATACCATTTGTATATTTATTAATATACATAATCGTAATCGAACAAGTTTATATATTATCTTAAATTATATACTATATTTATTTAGTTTGTATATATATATTCAAAATGTTTAATATTTATATAGTTATATTAATAAATAAATTACTTATATCGATTTTTATATATTAATGCTTGAAAATATTAAATAATGTATTAGAACTTATATTATATATATATATATATATATATATATATATATATATATATATATATATATATGTATATATACTTTAAAATATATTTATATATTACTTGTAACTTAAGTATAATAAAATTTTATTAAACAAAATAGTATCTAATATTAATATAGATATAAAATATATAAATGTCATTTGTTTATAAAAATAATATTTATAATACTAACACAGTGATAATAATAATAATGATGATAATAATAATAATAATAATTTAAATGATAATTTTTTTAATAATATTAATGATAACAAAATAATAATGATAATTATAATAACCATAAAAATAATAATTTTATTAATAATGATAATTCTAATAATAATAATAATGATAACAATAATAATAATAATAATAATAATAATAATAATAATAATAATAATAATAATAATAATAAAGATAATAACAAATAATAACGATAATAATAATAATAGATAAATAAATAAAAGAAAACTACCTTAAAGGCTCCAAAAACATATCAAACTGCCCAAGCCGAGACTCGAACCCACGACCTCCCGCTTAAACGACTCACCCCTTAACCACTAGACCGTGTCTGTTTTTCTGTTTATAACCCCCACTTAATTCTATTCAACCGATTACTTCTGTTTCTTATTTCTGTTCTTCTTCCTTTAGCAGACAGACCCGACCAGAGTATATATATATATATATATATATATATATATATATATATATATATATATATATCAAAAGTATGACAATCAATTTACTAACTGTGTTAGAAGGTGTAAACGAACCATGAATTATCTGTATAGGATATTTTTATAATTCAGTCAAGAAGGAAAATATATATATATATATATATATATATATATATATATATATATATATATATATATATATATATATATATATATATATATATATATATATATATATATATATATATATATATATATAAATATATAAAACGCTGTATCGTGATGAACACGATAACTCAATCCTTGATTTTGATTTACAAAAGGTTTTAAGAAAATATTATAACATGAATTATGTTCTAAATACATCCTTTAATCTTTACGAATTCTTAATTTATCCAAAAACAATTCACATAACTCGAATTTGATGAATTCACGATTGTTGACCTTTTGAAAACAAATCTTTGACCTCAAAATTCAGATTCATTTTGGAAAATTGTGATTTGAACTTTGGCAGATAGTTTCAAATAAAGATTCCAAACATAACGGCGTTTAAAGATTTTAAAATTAATTGATAAATCGAATTTTGACTGAAAAGATGAATAACAGAGTATAAACGACTGGTTTCCAGTTTCTTTTCGGTTTTAACTCAACAAATCGATTAAATTACAATTTGTATTTGATAATGATGGTGAAAATAATAAGATGACTTATGAAGAGTCGATTGTTATATAACACTGATGTATATATATTGACTTTCACCTTCTGAGTCAAGAACAGGAATAAAAAAAAATATTAAACAGACTACCATGGCTAACGATTTGCCGTGTTTTTATAATTGATTCCAATTAGTGACCAGGACAAGAACAAGAAACAAAATCAAGCACAGTTAGATGTATATAGGTAACAGATTCGTACAAATTTGATACAGTTGACAAATATTCGATTGATTTACAAAATCAATTTTCTGTTATGTAGGGTAAGCAGAGAAATTAAAAGCTGATAGTTTTAACAGATTACTTGTATTTATCATAATTTTATAAATTATAATTACTATTAATAATTAATAAATATTTTAATAATAATACTAATAATAATAATAATAATCATAATTATTTATAATAATAATAATAAGAGTAACAATACTAATAGGTCATAATAAAAATAATTTTAGTGAATTTGATAATAATAATATTATTAATAATAATAACAATACTAATTATTTTAGTATTAGTAAGGATAATAATAATATTAATGATAATATTTATATATCAAATTCTATATCTATATGTTATTTATTTATTATACTGATATTAAAAATACTAGTATTTATATCATTTATAAGGTGGTAATAATATTACCTTAGTAGCTATATCTTAACTTCATAACTTAATTTCGTATCAACCAAACCGTTAAATGTTTTATTAACATTTCTTAACTTAATAATCATACATATGTATATATCCATACATATCTATTTACACATAATTTTTCGTGAATCGTCAGTCATAGTCAAGTGGTAATTGATTACCTAAACATAGATTTCAAACTTTCTAGACTGAACATTACAGATTTTGCTTATCGTGTCGGAAACACATAAAGATTAAAGTTTAAATTTGGTCGGATATTTTTGGGTCGTTACAGTACCCACCCGTTAAATAAATTTCGTCCCCGAAATTTGATCGAGATCATCATGACTAACAGTAAAATATTTTTATGACAAATATGAATTGATAACTAGAGTTTTATCACCATTTAGTAATAGTGGTAAAACAATTCGATTATGTAAAGCGTACGAGTGAAGCTGTCACAAGAGATTGAGATAGAGATTTAACTTTTGACGTAGTCACAATGAATTTCTGGAATTTAAGGGATTTAAAAGAAAATCTTGAAAATCTAAAAGATTTGATTCTTCGGCGAATGAGGAAATTATGGCCAAATGATTTGAAAATCTAAAAGATTTGAAAATCTAAAAGATTTGAAAATCTAAAAGATTTGATTCTTCTTTGATTTAATGCGCCAATATGTTTCGATTGCTCTGTCAGTTATTTCACTATAAATCTACCCCTTTCGTTTCCTTATTTCCTACAACTCACATCTTCTACTCTCTCCTTAATTTCTACTTTAAGGCATTCGCCAATATGCTCCATCCCATTCTGATCCTTGATATGCCCTAAATTTTCACATCTGTCATCCTTCTCTTTCATCTATCACCGGAGGATCTTATTTACTTTTGCTATTATCTTGGGATTATAGTGTTATTAATTTTCCCGTGCCGTTACGTGGCAATACGTATTGATATACACAGTTTGTAATTTCTGGGTGGTTGTTGGGTTTTATATCTTCCCTTATATTTTGATGTCCCTGCTTCTGTCGTCTATATTCATTGTCATCCACAGTTAATACTCTCTTCTATTTGCTGCGATTTATACTTTAATTTCTATTTTGGAGCTTCATTTTTTCGTTTCCTCTTCTTGCGATTAAGCATCTCTTGCAATGGTCCAGAATTCACACATACGAATTTTGGAATGAACATTGTTAATGTTTTGAGAAAGAAATCGTAATGGCACGATCTTGATTTGTTGAATTACCAGAATAACCTAGAAAAGACTGAGTCATCAAGAAATATTTTCTTGATATTTTTTTTTAGAAATTGAATAGAATGTAAGAGCCGTGTAACATAGCACATGATGATGGTACCGTGAATCATCACGTTCCATTAGAAACTCAACATGACTTACTGTAATATAATGACGTTGATCAAGTGTCATTATATTATACTAATTCATGTATCAGTTCCCAACACTACTTCAAAACATTCATATTTTAAACTTGAAGATTTCAGAATTTAGAAACTAACACAGTTCCTTTTATGTTGTAACGCAGATATTATGGAGAGATAAATGATCTCAGATACAAATGCTTATGAAAATATCTTCAAAAACATCGAGGATATTTATAATGAAAGGCACGATGATATCTTAGATTCTCTATCATCGATGGATGATGAAGAAGATTTGTCTGCGAAGGTTTAGAATGAGGAGTAAGGTGTTTGCTAATGATTTCAGCATGCACTGAATCATTTGGATCCTTTGAAGTCAGGTTTAGTTTTCACAATTTGTCCACGGCCTCCTTCATACTTTGCTCAATCCGTTTTCCAGTTCTAAACCTCCTCTTTTTCTGAGCTTTACCAACACACTGTACTTTATTGTCAAACTTTTGACTTTTAAAGTCGTTTACAGTTTTTGCTGCTTCATCAGCATTTCAAGAACTACTTCGCAGTTCAGGGTGTTTTTCAGAAACTTCACATTCGAAGTATGAAATTCTTAGGGATAGACGTTGTAGGTATAACTGGAGAAATTCTGCGAGATTTTCAAAATACTGATTGTTGATTCCGCCAAAGGGATGACGAGTTGCTGGCACATCTGCTGATGATGTCGTGGAATATAAAAGGTTCTCTGGTAACGACGGCGAAAGAACAACGTATCTAACGAGATTATAATACGACTAATTTGACTGAAAAGTCAGAATTAACTTGCTGGAGCTGTGACAAAATTAGTTACTTGAAAAGGAATCGTAAGTTTGTTTTTGCTAATAAATGGTAAAGGATTCAACACAGGTACGTATTAAACTATGAATTTGGGTTCGAGAGTTTTTCAGGTGCGTAAATCTTTTCTTCCGTAGATGAAGTGCGGCTGGTTCATCCTCCCGATCGAGGTGTTTTCAAAAATCATGAAAGATTTGAACACGAATTGTAACTGTCGAGGTACAAATGAAGTTTAAGATGAAATCAAGTGGCAACTTGAAGAATTGTTTAGTTTCATATGTTATAATCAATATTTTAATTCATTTTAATTGTCCAAAGTTAGCAGTCCAATAGTCCAATTGTCCAATAGTCCAATAAATTCATATATAATTTAATATAAAATATTCGAATTAATTAATACGTATCGTGACCCGTGTACTGGTCTCAGTATTGATCACAACTCAAACCATATATATATTTTGAAATCAACTACAACCCTGTATAGCCAACTCCCACATTCACATATAGAGTGTCTATGGTTGTTCCGAAATATATATATAGATGGGTCGATATGATAGGTCGAAACCTTGTATACGTGTCCCGTTATTTATAGTTCGTAAAATAAATAAATATATATCATGACCCGTGTACGACGTATTGTCTCAGAATTAATCCGACGTATTGTGTACATGTGTCCCGATTTAAAGTACGTAAAAATAAATAACAGAAATTAAATGACGATAAATAAAATTGCGAGAATGTAAATTGCGGTAATATAAATTGCGATAAATGTAATCAGTTAGCTGGGAACAGTTAGCTAGGAACAGTTAGCGTGGATTCCTAATAGAATTTTTCATAATTAATTTGTTTGTTTCTAATAAATTTTTATCATGTCCAATGTTTTCTTCATTATGCCACTTGTTGGATTCTGATAGGTCAAAATCCAAATATGTAATTTGAATGGAAATGGTTGTTCTGTGGTAAACGGATACGTATATCGGTAGTTGTAAGTAGGATAGTAAATGACCGTTGAATCGGATTCGAAGAATGTACAATGTAACTTATTAATGTGAAATCCAAATATTCCTCGGGTACTACCTACCCGTTAAAATATTTTCATCATTAACAGTTTGTACGAAAGAATTTTTAATTACAATCTTTATGAAAATATACTTGCATATATATTTTCTTTAGATGTAATCATGGATTTAATGAGTCAATAGAATATTAAACTCATTTGATTTATCGTTATTACTAGATTACATGATCTCTAAAACATTAGAGATTACATAATCGTCATGTCGAACGTAGATAAATGAGGTAGAACGATACGTAAAGCGAAGATAATCGATGTAGAATGATATGTAGAACGAAGATCATACTCGAAGTATAGATGGTGATATTGAGGCGGGTGATGTTGATATCCGAGGTACAGATTGTGATGTTAAGGTTTACGGCGCGGTTGTGGTTTGGGGGTGATAAGGGTACTGTCGGCGTTGATGATGGTGGTGCTGTTTATGTTGCTGGTGCTGCTGCTGGTGTTTGCAACCTTCGCACCGTGTTTTCCAAGGCCGTCACGTGAGCGCGAAGTTCGTTAACTTCTGTTAGTACACCAGGATGATTGGCGGTTGGAGTGAGCGAATGAACAAGATCCGAAATATAGGATAGTATATAATCGTGACGAGATACTCTAGAAATGAGAGAGAAAATGGTTTCTCGAACAGGTTCGCCGGTAAGTGCTTCAGGTTCATCGCCCAGAGGGCAATTTGGTGGATGGAAGGGATCTTCAATGTGAACTGATTTTCGGATATCGGATGATATTTTAGCTATATAGAATATCTATATATATAATACTAAAGACTTCGTAGACTACAGAGGAACCTACGGCATATATCAGGAAAGTCTACAGATGTGCTAAGATATGAATTATCAGATACGCTAAGATATGAATTTTGTCTATACACTATCGATGCACTAAATGCAGTAAGACGTGTCTAGACTTAAGAATGATAAGCATGGTTTCCGACTAGTAATGATAAGCAAAACTTTTGACATGTAGACCAGGTTCAAGTCCAGACATATTAATATATCCTAACAACACTAGGTCAAAGTCCAGACTTACTAATGCATCTAAACAACTACCAGTTAGACACACTCATGCAAGACCTGATTCGCTAAGACCACCGCTCTGATACCAACTTTAACAACCCGTCCTAATTCTCCTGGACGAAGTCATCAACATTTGGTCCCATTGCGATGATCGACTCCAAGTATGTAACGACCCTGGATTTTCCAACACGTATTTATTAATAATTATTATTATTAATACGTGTGATTAAACGAATGTATGTTATTACATTTACATGTTATCATGATTGCCCGTACTTGACTTTTAAGGGCCCGAAACGTC
Organism: Rutidosis leptorrhynchoides; assembly: GCF_046630445.1. Lineage (NCBI taxonomy): Eukaryota > Viridiplantae > Streptophyta > Magnoliopsida > Asterales > Asteraceae > Rutidosis > Rutidosis leptorrhynchoides. The sequence goes on along the minus strand of NC_092335.1, from coordinate 346,642,343 downwards.
TTTGTAACACACGAAACTTCACGAATGATATTTCTAGATATTATTTGCATTCATGATTAAGTTTTATTAATCATTTTAATTAACTAAGGTTGTTAGTTAGTTACTTGGGCTTTATTTGGTTTAACTTGTTAATTACTTGAACTTGGGCCTTGTTAGTGTTAATGGACTTATGTAAGCCCACCCTACTTCTTAATGGACTTAGTTAGCCCACCAAGAACTTGTAAGTATCAAGTTAAATGGAAACTAGTTGGTTAACTTGACTTGGAATCTAGTTACAACTCTTTCCCATACAAGCTCTCCTAATTACCAACTTTTTAGTCAAATGCATGAAGTAATCTAGTGGACAAGTCTCTCCCCCCCTTTCCCTCCCCTAACCGTCGGCCTTTATGGCCTTTAGAGGGTTTGGTTCATTTTTTTTTACTTACTTGCTCACTTGCTCTCATTTCTAAAAACACACACTTACTAGTTTCCAATTTTCTCTCCTTTCTCTCTAACTTTTGTAAGTAACTTGAAGCATTCTTCTCTCCTTTTTCTTAAACAAAACCGAATACCATGCACCCTTAATCATCATCATCTTTTGTTATTTGTAGTTTGATTACTTGTTGTTAGTTTGTTACATGTAATTGTTAGTTGTTCTTTACTAGTTACAAGATCAAACTTACTAGTTTGATTCTTCATTCATCTTGTATTTACAAGAGCATTTAAGAACATAAACTTACTAGTTTATGTTCTACTTTTAAAGTTTCAAAGACTTAAGTTCATGTGTTGTGGAAAAAATACTTGAAGTTCATGAAGTAAACTTTAAAGTTTACTTTCTAAAGATCAAACTTTGGTTTGAATCTTTAAAGTATGAACAACCATGAACAAATTACATGTTTACTTAGTTACTTCTTCATTTTAAGCACTTTAATTTCATGTAGTTAGTTTATATGGTCAAGTACTACAAGTTAGTCTTGATCTCATATCTCTTGAACAAATTAAGTTAACCTTGAAAGTTCAAGAACACACAAATAAGTTTTCTTTAAATATAACTTTGGATCTAGACTTTTGAGTCTTGGATCTTCAAGATCAAACTAAGAACTATGTTCTACTACTTATGATCTTGATTAGTTAGTTTAATTTCAAGTTTGTAACTTGTTATTAGCTTTAAAGTCCATGTATGTGTTAGATCTAAGACTTTGATGTAACTTTGGTTCATCAAACTACATGCAACTCTTAAGTGAGTTGTGCTTCATGTCTTAGACTTGCACTAGTGTTATGATGGTCAAGACTTGGTTAAGATGATGTAAACACACCCATGAGTTGTACACTTGAAGCTATATGCATCAAGGATGAGAACCATGATGAACATCAAACACCAAGACCACCGGAACCCTTTTAAACTTACTGTTTCTGTCCAAAACTTTCTGACCTGATGCTTCTGGAACAGACAAGTAGACCTGGGCTGTTCTAACCTTGATTTTTAGATAGATCTTTTCGATTAGATAACTTTTCTTATAGGACTCGTCTTAATCCGAGTTACGGTTTAGGATTTATGGCCCTCCGATCGTTACTATGTCCTTTCACGTTGTGCAGAAATTTCTGACCTACTCGCACTTAGACCGTCGGCACGGTCAAACCAAGATGAGTTTGTTTCTGTAAATTTTACCACACTTAAGGGACTCATAGACGGAGCCATGGCCACTGGTCTCACCTTAATTCAGTAAGGGTAGAGGCCGTGGTGACTGACTGAAGTCAGACTTTGTTGAAAACTACTTTCATAAACGAAACTTACTTTACGCCTTTTGTTTAATGATGAATGATGATGACCCTTAAGACCTTAAATACATACTTTTAAACCTATTAAGACGATTTACTGACTTAGTACTATTTGACTTAGGTTGAGGACTTCAGACCATTTACTTGCACACCTTTCCCGACTACTACTTTACCGCTACATATCATTGTGAGTTATAGCATTCCCTTTTTACTTTAACTTATTTTGGGAACTGAGAATACATGTAGATTTTATGTTTTACATACTAGGCATGAGTACTTAAACTTATATATGTGTGGGTTATATAACGGCATAAACATTCTCTTTAGCTCGGTAACGTTTAATCATTGGTTTTTGAACCGTGAACGCGAATCTTAGATATGGATCCATAGGGTTTGACATCCCCACTCCGGCTAGTAGCGCTAGCATTTAACGAGTGTTTAATACTTTGTAAACATATGAACTTGCCAAGTGTACTTTCAAGGGATATAAACGTTAAGTTAGTTACCAAGTACCCACGGTTAACATATACTTTATCATACTGTTTTGAAACGCTCTTTGTAGCACTGAAATCTCGTGGCCTACCTTACATACTGTTATACTTAAACTATAGCTCACCAACCTTTGTGTTGACATTTTTAAGCATGTTTTTCTCAGGTGCTTGAGGTTAGCTTCCGCTGTGTACTAGTCGTGCTGTAGACACCCGCTGCTTAGAGTTGTCATCGCATGAACTACTTTATTTTGCATTCAAACATTCGTACTTTTGAACTATGACTTGTAACGACCATTGTGGTCACATACACTTATTATTTGCTTCTACTTAGTGAAGCATGCTTTTGAAATGTAAAACATTTGATGTCGGTTATGACATCACCTTTTTATCGTGAATGCAACTTCTTTAATTACAGCATATAGTACTTAACCTTGTAATGATCCTGTTGTTGATGATTCGTACACGATGGTTTTGTACGGGGCATCACATTTGGTATCAGAGCATTGGTTGTAGGAAATTAGGTTGCATTAGTGAGTCTAAGACCGACCCGAGTAGGATTCACTAATAGGACTAATCTATAACTTGCTAGTTTACTTGTTTCCGCTGAGCTTACTGCATGCGACTGCTTACTTTTTCCGCTATATGCCGTATGCTACTACATGATTTCACTACTGCATGATGCTACTTGCTTTCGATTGCATGCTACCTTCATACGAATTACTGTTATTGCCATGCTAGTTACCGTTATACATGATTTAAACTGTTGGCCTATTATTTGCTTGCTTTATTTTTCCTTGTTCAGATGTCGGATGTTCCACCTGCTGGAATTTCGGGCAGTACAGACTCAGACCCCGTCGCCCTACCTACTGCTACACCTGCTGCTGCTACTGCCGATACACCGGCCCCGACCCCTACTAGTGATCCCGGCGCTTCTACTTCCGGAGCTGGTACTAGTGCACCTGCCCCAGTGTCTGCTCCCGGACCCTCGAGGTCACAGCCCCTAATTGGTGGTATTGAGATCCCCGCGGAGTTCGGGGAAGGGCCGTTTCGTAACCACATGCGCACGCCTTGCCGACGCACTCCCGACGGACGTTTAGTCGTGATTCCGCCAGGCAGACACATACAGATGTTGGCCGCCTTCGGACGCTTCGGATTACCAGCTCAGCCACCAGTGTCACCACCACACGATTCGGATGACTCATCATCCGCCGATTCTTCATCATCAGACGACTCCAGCGATGATGAGGATCCTGCTGATAGACCTATTCAGGCACCCTCCACCCCGCCGAAGAAGCGGTACCGTTTTGACGGCACTGTCATTCCATGGGTGAATGGAGGTCGTGCTTTTATTGACGCATTTGGCTATCGTCGTAGGGTTACTGCTCGTAAACGAGTTGTGCCATACCCTGCCGACCCACAGATACGTAAGGTTCCCCGTTACGTATTGACTATTCCTGGAACCGTACCATCTAGATTTAGATACGGACCACTCACATCTAGGGACGTACCGTCTACATCCGGAGCCGGACCATCTACATCAGCACCACCGGTACCACCGGCACCACCCGCCCCACCTACACCGCCTGCCCCACCAGCTCCCTCTAACGAGGAACTGATGAGGGAGATTGAGACTCTCCGAGCTCGAGTCACTGAGCTCGAGGAGCAGTTGGCTCGAGGCGCAGTTCACCCGCCTTCACCGTAGGACCTTGTATTTAGATTTCATGATGTAATCTAGATATAGTTTCATGTATTTCATATGTATTGTACGAACTTATTCAGATGTATGAAACTTATTATTATTAATGAATGGAACTTTGCGTTATTTAATTCTTGCACGATGTTCTATTTACATTGTTGTACGATGATTATGTGGTATTTGTACCTAGATGCATTATTTAATAACATGTGATGTTTTGATTCCATGTTGGTCACTATATACTGTATTATTACTACTTGCATACTGGATTTTGACTTGAGTCAAAATTTTTGTTTAGAATACCATGGCTAACGGAAGATCCACACCTACCGCCGCCCAGATTGAGGACATGATCAACGAACGGGTCGCTGCAGCCCTAGCAGAAAGAAATCTCGAAGCTCCACCGCCGCCACCACCGGTTATTCCACCCGTTCGAAATGGGTGTACATACAAGGAATTCCAGAGCTGCAAACCGCATAACTTCAGCGGCACCGAGGGACCAGTTGGTCTCACCAGATGGTTCGAGAAACTTGAATCAGTATTCCGAGTTAGCAACTGTTCGGAGGACAATAAGACCAAGTTTGCATCTTGCACGCTATCGGACGGCGCGCTAACGTGGTGGAACACGTTAGCTCAAGCGAAAGGTATCGATGAGGCTTATGCTACGCCATGGGAGGAATTCAAGGTGGCTATGATTGATGAGTATTGTTCGAGAACCGAAATTCAGAAGATGGAAATTGAATTCATGCAGTTGAAGGCCGTAGGGAACGACCTTAACAGTTACAATCGTAGGTTTTTGGAGTTAGCACTGATGTGTCCGACCATGGTCACCCCCGAATTCAAGCGCATGGAGAAATACTTCTCGGGACTCCCTAAGTCCATCAAATAAAATGTCACCTCATCCAAACCACCGAATGTTCCCGAAGCAATGCGCATGGCGCATACTCTCATGAATCAGATTCTTATTGATGAGCCAGAGAAGGCTAAGTTTGAAGCTGGTAGTAGCGAAAAGAGGAAATGGGACAACAACCATAACAACCACAACAACCACAACAACAACAACAACAACAACAACAACAACAACAACAACAACAACAACAACAGGGGGAGAAACTACGATCAAACCCCCGCCAAGAGTCACAACAATGGTGGAAACCCTAATCCCAACAACAACACCAACACTAACCCGAACTACAAAGGAACCTTACCACAATGCAAGAGGTGTTACAAACACCATACTGGATATTGCAATGTTGTCTGTGAGAAGTGTCAACGGGCTGGGCATATCGGGAAAGACTGCAAGGTCACCACTTTGAATGGAAAGCCGAACACCAATGGACCGAAGAAGTGCTATGAATGCGGGCAGATATGCCATTTCAGAAATGCGTGCCCAAATAAGCGAAAAGATGGCGGGCCACCCCGTGGTAGAGCTTTTAATGTTAATGCAAGGGATGCACGCGATAACCCCGACTTGGTGACAGGTATATTCACAATCAACAATCTTTTAGCTTCTGTCTTGTTTGATACTGGTGCGGATAGAAGTTATGTATGTAGACATTTTTGCGATAAGATTAATTGGTCATTAGTCCTGTTAAAAGAAAGTATGCTTGTCGAGGTCGCAAATGGAAAACTTGAAAAGGTTGACCATATTAGTCGTGGAGCTATTATCAACATAGCTGGTGCAGATTTCGAAATTGATTTGATACCTATCAAACTGGGAAGTTTTGATGTGATCGTAGGTATGGATTGGTTGAGCAAGATAAAGGCCGATATTATCTGTGGAGATAAAGTGCTTCGCATACCACAAGGAGATGGCGAACCACTGGTTATCTATGGAGAGAGATGTACCTCGAAGTTGAACCTCATTAGTTGCGTGAAAGCACAAAAGATTATGAAGAAGGGACGTTTTGCTGTCCTAGCACATGTGAAAGCGGTAGAAACTGAGGTGAAGAGCGTGAACGACGTTCAAATTGTGAACGAATTTTCCGATGTCTTCCCAGAGGAATTGCCTGGATTACCACCGCAGAGAGCCGTAGAGTTTCAGATTGATTTAGTGCCAGGAGCAGCACCTGTAGCTCGCGCACCTTATAGACTCGCATCTTCCGAGATGTAAGAATTACAGAGTCAACTACAAGAGCTGTTAGACCGAGGATTTATTCAACCAAGCTTCTCGCCTTGGGGTGCACCTGTGTTGTTTGTGAAGAAGAAGGATGGATCCTTCCGTATGTGTATCGACTACCGTGAACTCAACAAATTGAAAATCAAGAATCGGTATCCTCTTCCACGAATTGACGATCTTTTTGATCAACTACAAGGATCGAGCGTTTATTTAAAGATTGATTTGCGATCCGGATATCACCAGCTGAGGGTGAAGGAAAGTGACATGATGAAAACTGCATTCAGGACCCGTTATGGTCATTATGAGTTTCTCGTGATGCCATTCGGTTTGACAAATGCACCTGCCGTGTTCATGGACCTCATGAATCGTGTCTGCAAGCCTTACTTGGACAAGTTTGTTATCGTCTTCATAGATGATATCCTCATCTACTCTAAGAGCGAAGAATAACATGAGCAACACCTCCGATTAGTGCTTGAACTCTTAAGACAAGAGCAACTTTACGCCAAATTCTCCAAGTGTGAATTTTGGTTGAAGGAAGTACAATTTTTGGGTCATGTTGTAAGCGACCAGGGTATCAAAGTTGATCCCGCCAAGATTGAAGCCATCAGCAAGTGGGAGACCCCCACTACTCCAACTCACATTCGCCAATTCCTAGGTCTCGCCGGTTATTATCGAAGGTTCATTGAAGGATTTTCTCTGATTGAGCGTCCTTTGACCGCGCTGACACACAAGGGCAAGAAGTTCATTTGGGAACCCGCACACGAATCAGCATTCCAAACTTTGAAGAAGAAGTTAACCACCGCACCTATCCTATCACTTCCTGAGGGCAGTGACGACTTTGTTGTTTATTGCGATGCTTCGAAGAGTGGTTTTGGTTGTGTACTGATGCAACGATCAAAGTTTATTGCCTATGCCTCCCGCCAATTGAAGATTCACGAGCGGAACTACACTACACATGATCTTGAACTTGGAGCCGTTGTCTTTGCGCTTAAATTGTGGAGACATTATTTGTATGGAACTAAGAGCACTATTTTCACCGATCACAAGAGTCTCCAGCACATCTTTGATCAGAAGCAACTGAATATGAGACAGCGTCGATGGATCGAGATGCTCAATGACTACGATTGTGAACTCCGTTATCACCCTGGCAAGGCCAATGTTGTAGCTGACGCTTTAAGCCGAAAGGAGAGGACGGTACCTCTTCGTGTTAGGGCTCTGAACATCACCATCCATTCGAACCTCAACAGCCAGATCAGAGTAGCCCAAGATGAGGCTCTCAAGGAGGAGAACATATCCCATGAACATTTGAACATACTTGTCTCTCGATTCGAGGTTAGGGAGTCTGGACTCCGATGTTATGCCGGAAGAATTTGGGTACCTTATTATGGAGACCTACGGAACCTCATACTTGATGAAGCACACAAATCGAGGTATTTGATTCACCCTGGAGCAGGCAAAATGTACCACGACCTTAAAGAATAGTATTGGTGGCCGAATCTTAAGAAGGACGTTGCGATTTATGTTGGTAAGTGTTTGACTTGCTCGAAGGTTAAAGCCGAGCATCAGAGACCTTCTGATTTACTTCAACAACCGAAAATCCCACAATGGAAGTGGGAAAGGATAACAATGGACTTCATCACCAAGCTACCAAAGACGGTAGGCGGATACGATACCATCTGGGTTATTGTTGACTGCCTCACCAAATCTGCACACTTTCTAGCGATGAAGGAAACTGATACAATGGAAAGACTTGCTCAATTATACATTAAGGAGGTTATATCTCGTCACGGTGTACCTTTATCGATCATCTCCGATCGTGATCCCCGTTTTGCCTCTAGATTTTGGCGTTCTTTGCAAGCAGCCATGGGACTCGTCTCGACATGATTACTGCGTATCATCCACAGACTGACGGGCAAAGTGAGCGAACGATTCAGACCATGGAAGACATGCTGCGTGCATGTGTCATTGATTTCAGAAAGGCCTGGGAAAGGCATTTGCCACTCGCCGAATTCTCGTACAACAACAGTTATCACTCTAGCATTAATGCTGCACCTTTCGAAGCGTTGTATGGACGCAAGTTCCGATCTTCTATTTGTTGGGCCGAAGTAGGCGAAAAGCAAATCACCGGACCCGAGGTAGTCCACGAAACCACGGAGAAGATTTCTCAGATTCAAGCTAGACTTAAGACTGCCCGTGATCGTCAGAAGAGTTATGCCGATCTTAAACATAAGGACTTTGAATTCAACGTCGGCGACCGTGTAATGTTAAAGGTTGCACCTTGGAAAGGTGTGATCCATTTTGGAAAACGTGGGAAGTTAAACCCACGATACATTGGTCCTTTTGAGATCTTAGAACGTGTTGGACCCGTTGCTTACCGTTTAGACTTACCAGCACAATTGAGCTCAGTTCATCCTACCTTCCATGTGTCAAACTTGAAGAAGTGTCTTGCTGCACCTGAACTTATCATACCACTTGAGGAACTTACGATAGACGACAAACTCCACTTTGTGGAGGAACCTATTGAAATTATGGATCGTGAGATCAAAACTTTGAAACGCAACAAGATTCCAATTGTACGAGTACGATGGAATTCCAAACAAGGACCTGAGTTTACTTGGGAGCGAGAGGATCAAATGATGCGGAAGTATCCTCACCTTTTCCCGACTCCTCCATCTACCTCAGCATAAATTTCGGGACGAAATTTTCTTTAACAGGTGGGTAATGTAACGACCCTGGATTTTCCAACACGTATTTATTAATAATTATTATTATTAATACGTGTGATTAAACGAATGTATGTTATTACATTTACATGTTACCATGATTGCCCGTACTTCACTTTTAAGGGCCCGAAACGTCTTTGTGACACACGAAACTTCACGAATGATATTTCTAGATATTATTTGCATTCATGATTAAGTTTTATTAATCATTTTAATTAACTAAGGTTGTTAGTTAGTTACTTGGGCTTTATTTGGTTTAACTTGTTAATTACTTGAACTTGGGCCTTGTTAGTGTTAATGGACTTATGTAAGCCTACCCTACTTCTTAATGGACTTAGTTAGCCCACCAAGAACTTGTAAGTATCAAGTTAAATGGAAACTAGTTGGTTAACTTGACTTGGAATCTAGTTACAACTCTTTCCCATACAAGCTCTCCTAATTACCAACTTTTTAGTCAAATGCATGAAGTAATCTAGTGGACAAGTCTCTCCCCCCCTTTCCCTCCCCTAACCGTCGGCCTTTATGGCCTTTAGAGGGTTTGGTTCATTTTTTTTACTTACTTGCTCACTTGCTCTCATTTCTAAAAACACACACTTACTAGTTTCCAATTTTCTCTCCTTTCTCTCTAACTTTTGTAAGTAACTTGAAGCATTCTTCTCTCCTTTTTCTTAAACAAAACTGAATACCATACACCCTTAATCATCATCATCTTTTGTTATTTGTAGTTCGATTACTTGTTGTTAGTTTGTTACATGTAATTGTTAGTTGTTCTTTACTAGTTACAAGAACAAACTTACTATTTTGATTCTTCATTCATCTTGTATTTACAAGAGCATTTAAGAACATAAACTTACTAGTTTATGTTCTACTTTTAAAGTTTCAAAGACTTAAGTTCATGTGTTGTGGAAAAAATACTTGAAGTTCATGAAGTAAACTTTAAAGTTTACTTTCTAAAGACGAAACTTTGGTTTGAATCTTTAAAGTATGAACAACCATGAACAAATTACATTTTTACTTAGTTACTTCTTCATTTTATGCACTTTAATTTCATGTAGTTAGTTATATGGTCAAGTACTACAAGTTAGTCTTGATCTCATATCTCTTGAACAAATTAAGTTAACCTTGAAAGTTCAAGAACACACAAATAAGTTTTCTTTAAATATAACTTTGGATCTAGACTTTTGAGTCTTGGATCTTCAAGATCAAACTAAGAACTATGTTCTACTACTTATGATCTTGATTAGTTAGTTTACTTTCAAGTTTGTAACTTGTTATTAGCTTTAAAGTCCATGTATGTGTTAGATCTAAGACTTTGATGTAACTTTGGTTCATCAAACTACATGCAACTCTTAAGTGAGTTGTGCTTCATGTCTTAGACTTGCACTAGTGTTATGATGGTCAAGACTTGGTTAAGATGATGTAAACACACCCATGAGTTGTACACTTGAAGTTATATGTATCAAGGATGAGAACCATGATGAACATCAAACACCAAGACCACCGGAACCCTTTTAAACTTACTGTTTCTGTCCAAAACTTTCTGACCTGATGCTTCTGGAACAGACCAGTAGACCTGAGCTGTTCTAACCTTGATTTTTAGATAGATCTTTTCGAGTAGATAACTTTTCATATAGGACTCATCTTAATCCGAGTTACGGTTTAGGATTTATGGCCCTCCGATCGTTACTATGTCCTTTAACGTTGTGCATAAATTTCTGGCCTACTCGCACTTAGACCGTCGGCACGGTCAAACCAAGACGAGTTTACTTCTGTAAATTTTACCACACATAAGGGACTCATAGACGGAGCCATGGCCACTGGTCTCACCTTAATTCAGTAAGGGTAGAGGCCGTGGTGACTGACTGAATTCAGACTTTGTTGAAAACTACTTTCATAAACGAAACTTACTTTACGCCTTTTGTTTAATGATGAATGATGATGACCCTTAAGACCTTAAATACATACTTTTAAACCTATTAAGACGATTTACTGACTTAGTACTATTTGACTTAGGTTGAGGACTTCGGACCATTTACTTGCACACCTTTCCCGACTACTACTTTACCGCTACATATCATTGTGAGTTATAGCATTCCCTTTTTACTTTAACTTATTTTGGGAACTGAGAATACATGCGGATTTTATGTTTTACATACTAGGCACGAGTACTTAAACTTATATATGTGTGGGTTATATAACGGCATAAACATTCCCTTTAGCTCGGTAACGTTTAATCATTGGTTTTTGAACCGTGAACGCGAATCTTAGATATGGATCCATAGGGTTTGACATCCCCACTCGGGCTAGTAGCGCTAGCATTTAACGAGTGTTTAATACTTTGTAAACATACGCACTTGCCAAGTGTACTTTCAGGGGGTATAAACGTTATGTTAGTTACCAAGTGCCCACGGTTAACATATACTTTATCATACTGTTTTGAAATGCTCTTTGTAGCACTGAAATCTCGCTGTGTACTAGTCGTGCTGTAGACACCCGCTGCTTAGAGTTGTCATCGCATGAACTACTTTATTTTGCATTCAAACATTCGTACTTTTGAACTATGACTTGTAACGACCATTGTGGTCACATACACTTATTATTTGCTTCTACTTAGTGAAGCATGCTTTTGAAATGTAAAACATTTGATGTCGGTTATGACATCACCTTTTTATCGTGAATGGAACTTCTTTAATTACAGCATATAGTACTTAACCTTGTAATGATCCTGTTGTTGATGATTCGTACACGATGGTTTTGTACGGGGCATCACAAAGTAATGTCCTTAACATGAGCAAATGCGCAGCGGAAGACTTAATTCGTACATGAGAATAACATGCTTTAAAATGTCAACATAAAGTTGGTGAGATATATAGGTTTTGTTGCTAGCAGCGTTATAACTATGGACCACAAGATTTCATATATTTAAACATAATACACTCGCAAGTGTATGTAAAAGTAGTTGAGCACTTGGTAACCATACTTAACATTTAAATCATCGCAGCATATTCTTAAATAATCACTACACCGTACCAAGTGTGGTATACAAAAACGAAGTACTGTGCAACCGTTGAAAACTGGTCGTCCAGCCCGGTTGGGGTTGTCAGGCCCGATAGATCTATCAACAGGATTCGCGTTTACATTCCTCAAGTAAATATTAGCTACCAAGTATAAAGAAATATGCCATGGTACAACTCAACATAGAATTTATTTTTGATCACTTGTGTCCATAACGTAAATCATAAATTGCATGTATTCTCATCCCAAAATATTTAGAGTTTAAAAGGGACTATATACTCACCTTACTGTATTTCGTAGTAGAAATACATATAACATCATTTAACAAGTATAAGGTTGGCCTCGGATTCACGAACCTATACCATTTGTATATTTATTAATATACATAATCGTAATCGAACAAGTTTATATATTATCTTAAATTATATACTATATTTATTTAGTTTGTATATATATATATTCAAAATGTTTAATATTTATATAGTTATATTAATAAATAAATTACTTATATCGATTTTTATATATTAATGCTTGAAAATATTAAATAATGTATTAGAACTTATATTTATATATATGTATGTATATATACTTTAAAATATATTTATATATTACTTGTAACTTAAGTATAATAACATTTTATTAAACAAAATAGTATCTAATATTAATATAGATATAAAAAATATAAATGTCATTTGTTTATAAAAATAATATTTATAATACTAACACAGTGATAATAATAATAATGATGATAATAATAATAATAATAATTTAAATGATAATTTTTGTAATAATATTAATGATAACAAAATAATAATGATAATTATAATAACCATAAAAATAATAATTTTATTAATAATGATAATTCTAATAATAATAATAATAATGATAACAATAATAATAATAATAATAATAATAATAATAATAATAATAATAATAATAATAATAATAATAATAATAATAATAATAAAGATAATAACAAATAATAACGATAATAATAATAATAGATAAATAAATAAAAGAAAACTACCTTAAAGGCTCCAAAAACATATCAAACTGCCCAAGCCGAGACTCAAACCCACGACCTCCCGCTTAAACGACTCACCCCTTAACCACTAGACCGTGTTTGTTTTTCTGTTTATAACCCCCACTTAATTCTATTTAACCGATTACTTCTGTTTCTTATTTCTGTTCTTCTTCCTTTAGCAGACAGACCCGACCAGAGTATATATATATATATATATATAAATATATATATATATATATATATATATATATATATATATCAAAAGTATGACAATCAATTTACTAACTGTGTTAGAAGGTGTAAACGAACCAGGAATTATCTGTATAGGATATTTTTATAATTCAGTCAAGAAGGAAAAAAAATATATATATATATATATATATATATATATATATAAAACGCTGTATCGTGATGAACACCATAACTCAATCCTTGATTTTGATTTACAAACAGTTTTAAGAAAATATTATAACATGAATTATGTTCTAAATACATCCTTTAAACTTTACGAATTCTTAATTTATCCAAACACAATTCACATAACTCGAATTTGATGAATTCACGATTGTTGACCTTTTGAAAACAAATCTTTGACCTCAAAATTTAGATTCGTTTTGGAAAATTGTGATTTGAACTTTGGCAGATAGTTTCAAATAAAGATTCCAAACATAACGGCGTTTAAAGATTTTAAAATTAATTGATAAATCGAATTTTGACTGAAAAGATGAATAACAGAGTATAAACGACTGGTTTCCAGTTTCTTTTCGGTTTTAACTCAACAAATCGATTAAATTACAATTTGTATTTGATAATGATGGTGAAAATAATAAGATGACTTATGAAGAGTCGATTGTTATATAACACTGATGTATATATATCGACTTTCACCTTCTGAGTCAAGAACAGGAATAAAAAAAAATATTAAACAGACTACCATGGCTAACGATTTGCTGTGTTTTTATAATTGATTCCAATTAGTGACCAGGACAAGAACAAGAAAGAAAATCGAGCACAGTTTGATGTATATAGGTAACAGATTCGTACAAATTTGATACAGTTGACAAATATTCGATTGATTTACAAAATCAATTTTCTGTTATGTAGGGTAAGCAGAGAAATTAAAAGCTGATAGTTTTAACAGATTACTTGTATTTATCATACTTTTATAAATTATAATTACTATTAATAATTAATAAATATTTTAATAATAATACTAATAATAATAATCATAATTATTTATAATAATAATAATAAGAGTAACAATACTAATAGGTCATAATAAAAATAATTTTAGTGAATTTGATAATAATAATATTATTAATAATAATAACAATACTAATTATTTTAGTATTAGTAAGGATAATAATAATATTAATGATAATATTTATATATCAAATTCTATATCTATATGTTATATATTTATTATACTGATATTAAAAATACTAGTATTTACATCATTTATAAGGTGGTAATAATATTACCTTAGTAGCTATATCTTAACTTCATAACTTAATTTCGTATCAACCAAACCGTTAAATGTTTTATTAACATTTCTTAACTTAATAATCATACATATGTATATATCCATACATATCTATTTACACATAATTGTTCATGAATCGTCAGTCATAGTCAAGTGGTAATTGATCACCTAAACATAGATTTCAAACTTTCTAGACTGAACATTACAGATTTTGCTTATCGTGTCGGAAACACATAAAGATTAAAGTTTAAATTTGGTCGGAAATTTCCGGGTCGTTACACTCCATGACCATATGTACAATATTTAAAGCACAATTTAAAAAATTCTTGAGAGTACCAAAGTGATATCTAATAAAAACCAAACAAAATGATAGAACATGGAAAGTAGATACAAGCTGCAACCCTGCATAAATTCGGATTATCGATATACGACCCTCCAAGTCCGGCCAAGCTTGGAAAAGTCCTTAGATCCACCATTTAACCAGCCTGTCACAAAGAGTAACACTCAATCCTTATCTAATCAGTAAACTCCGTCCAACGACAAACCCATGAACACTTACCCCAAGACCAGTAAAACGATGAAGACCTCCAAATAACAAACAAATCCACCAAACGCGCGGTCAAAAAACCCTCAAGAGACCTTACCCATAAACCTCATTTTTCAAAATCGACAAAGTCGAGAGCAGAGGCAACACCATCATAACAATCCTAACCAGAAACGGCAACAGGTAAAGTGGAATGAAATAGAACCTCAACAATAAGCAGAGGAATAACCAAACCCTAGAATCTTAGAAACACTGGCGGCAGGAATTCTGGCCGCCGCAACCGAGAACCGAGATAGAAAGATCAGAAGCAAAACCACAAGGCATTATCTGTGATGTATATACTAATATATATTAATATAAGGACTTTATTAACCAAGTCAACAGATTGCTTCGATTTATTGACGACTTGACTGTCGCTTAGAGTCTAAATTGAACTTAATGCATGTTTGAAACCCATGGAAATTTGATTCTATCTTTTTCATGGCATCTCACACTTTTTTTAACCTACTTATTGACAGGAGGTACGTTCCAAAGCAATTTCTCTATCCACTGAACATTAAGAGGGAGGACTTTGCCTACTCTTCAGGTGGTGTTTCACTCTGGGTAAAAAATGACGTCTCTTTATTCTAAATTATGGGAAGGATTGTCTACATCTTACCTCTCCCATACCCACTTAGGTGAGATTGAGTTTTGTTTTTGTTGTTATAACGACCCGTCCTAATCCATCTGGACGAATACATTACATTTGGTTACATCGCGAGGAATTTGACCTCTAAATGATACATTTTACAAATATTGCATTCGTTTTTAAAAGACAAACTTTCATTACATCGAAAGTTGACGGCATGCATACCATTTCATAATATATCTAAACTATCAATAACTTAATAATAATCTTGTTGAACTCAATAACTCGAATGCAACATCTTTTGAAATATGTCATGAATGACTCCAAGTAATATCTCTAAAATGAGCAAATGCACAGCGGAGGATTTCTTTCATACCTGAGAATAAATATGCTTAAAAGTGTCAACCAAAAGGTTGGCGAGTTCATTAGTCTATCGTAATCAATCATTTCCATAATTTAATAGACCACAAGATTTTCATTTCCATTTCTCATAAACATAATCTCATATCAGGCATTTCGCACGGCAAAGAGATAAAAATCATTTATATGGTGAACGCTTGATAATCGAACTAACAGGATGCATATAGAATATCCCCATCATTCCGGAACTCTCATCGGACATGATAATCGAAGTACTAAAGCATTCGTAACCCAAATGGGACATGTCAAGGTCCATAGAGCTATCTTTAGGATTCGCGTCAATTAGGGGCCATTTCCCTAATTCTTAGGCTACCAAGCTAAAAAGGGGCATATTCAATTCGATAATCCAACCATAGAATGTAGTTTCGATTACTTGTGTCTATTTCGTAAAACATTTATAAAAGCAGCGCATGTATTCTCAATCCCAAAAAAATATATTGCAAAAGCATTTAAAAAAGGAGCAAATGAAACTCACAATACGATATTTTGTAGTAAAAATATGCATACGACGGAACTGAACAATGCAAGGTTGGCCTCGGATTCATAAACCTATATCAAGTATATATATTAACAAGTATAATGGTAATCGAACAAATTTAGGTATTATTATTAATTGTTATTTTAGTAACTTTTATGTTTCATTAATAACTAAATTAACTATATATATATTTTATATACATTAAATAGATAATTAATATTTATTACAAAAATATTAATATAGTTATGCTTTATGTTAATAATATATTTTTTATATAGAAAATCTTTATTAGATATATTAATAATACTAATAATAATGATGATTAAAATAATAATATTAGTGTTAGAAATAATAATAAAAATGATAATAAAAATAATAATGATAATAATTCTAATAATAATAATAATGATAGTTTTAATAGCAAAAATGATAATTTCGGTAAAAATGTTAGTTTCAATAACAATACTACTTACATTAATAATAATAATGATAATAATAATAATAATAAAAACATGATAAAATTAATAATAACAATAATAATAATAATAATAATAATAATAATAATAATAATAATAATAATAATAATAATAATAATAATAATAATAATAATAATAATAATAATAATAATAATAATAATAATAATGAGTAATAAGTAAACTACCTCAAAGGAGTAGACCTAAAAAAATGCCCAAGTCCGGGTTTGAACCCGTGACGTCCTGCTAACCCGATAACATCCTTAACCATTGATCCATTTAGATTCTTCTAAAATAATTCCTATCTATATAACCCTTGTTTTTTTCTTCCTGTTTTCCCTATTTCTCCTTCTTCTTTTTCTAAAAAAAAAATTGCCACGGACGAGGATTGAACCCGCGATCTCTTGATTAACACCAACAAACCTATTCATCTGATCTAGTATGTCTTTCTGTTTTAAATTCCCATTTTATTCCTATATCTTCATCTGTTCTATTTCGTTTTCTTCTTCCTTTAACTTACAACCCATCATCATAATCATAATCAAATCGTGATTTAATACCTACATAAAATCATATCCATACAAACTTCCTGTCATCATCTCTATATATGGCCATCTCCATTTAAATCCTCATCAAGATCACATAGAATCATAATCATTTTCATCTAAAGTCATCTCTATGTCCTAGTCCATTTTACCTCGGCCCAACAGTCCAACAAACACAGCCCAATAATATAAATAGAATACGGCCAAATAAGCCCTATTATCTAAGCCCAACACGAATAGTCCAGTACCCGTATTAAATTAAATAGCTGTAGTTTTCTGTGACCGATTGGAAAAAAAAAAAAGAAGCCAGAATTTGGACATCGTGACTGTCTGTCAAACCCCGTCCAAGTCCCCCTGGACGAAATCATCAATATCTGGTTCCATTGCGTTGATCGACTCCAAGTAATGTCCTTAACATGAGCAAATGCACAGCGGAAGACTTAAATCATACCTGAGAATAAACATGCTTTAAAACGTCAACATAAAGTTGGTGAGATATATAGGTTTGATGCTAGCAGCGTAATAACTATGGACCACAAGATTTCATATATAAAAATATAATACACTCGCAAGTGTATAAAATCATTCTGCTTATGTTGAGGCCTCAGTAACCAACCTTAACAATAATATAATAAGTCATCTTCGCAAAGATGGATATGTACACTCGCAAGTGTATAAATAATCCTCGAAGTACTAAACATCCGCCCACTAGTTCTTATGTCTAGTGCAGCCTACTGGATGGGGGTGTTAAACCCGATAGATCTATCTTTAGGATTCGCGCTTACATGCTATTATAACATATAACTAAATTACCTAGCACATCAATCCGCAGAATATCATTTTTAATCACTTGTGTCCATAATGTAAATCATTTATAAAAACAGCGCATGTATTCTCAGCCCAAAATATTTAAAGTTTAAAAGGGACTATATACTCACCATACTATATTTTGTAGTAAAAATACATATAACATCATTGAACACGTATAAGGTTGGCCTCGGATTCACGAACCTATATCAGTTATATATCTATTAACACGTATAATGGAAATCAAACAAATTTAAATATTTTATTATTAATTATATTTCACTGATTTATATGTTTCATTATTAATCTAGTTAAATATATTTATTTTATATATTTTAAATAATTTTTATATAAAAACTATTAATATTTAATAAGTATATTTTTGTATTCTAACTCTTATTGTTATAATAATAATGATACAGTTGTATTAATGATAATGGTTTTTAATAAGTATAATAATTTTTAATATGTTAATCTTAATAAAAATATTAGTTTTAATAATAAAAAAAAATAATATTAATAATAAGAATGTTAATACTTGTAATAATAATGAAAATGATAATTTTAATAAAATACTTTTGTTGATAATAATAATTAATAAAATGATGATTTTTATTTCAAATAATAATAATAATCATAATAATAATAATAATAATAATAATAATAATAATTATAATAATAATAATAATAATAATATAGTAAATAAATGAAAAATTAGAACTACCTTTAAAAGAAAGGGCCCTAAAAAAAAATTGTCTCCTCCCGGACTCGAACCCGAGACCTCTCGGTATCCAACCCAACACTCTAACCATCAAGCTATTGTCCATTTTCTGTTATAATACCCATTTCTATTTCTTTTATATAACCCGAAATTAATGTTATATGTCTTCCTCAGTTATTCGCATGAGTCCCAAAAAAAACATTTATACAAGCCCATTAATATTCACGGCCCAATTCGTTTATGAAGTCCAACCTAGCAACCAGTCCATTAATTATTTTTGTGATTAGGTATTACATAATTAAATCGACAGGTAACCAAGTGGGGTTTATTCGCTATCTTCTCCTTTTTAGTCGACAAAACAGAAAACAATACAGCTGTAAACATGATCTTTTGCAAGTGGGTTTGGTGAATAAATCTTCTCAATAATTACGGTATTTATACAGCAACTATCTTTTGAGTTTTTGGTTGAAGCATAAACACAAAACAAAGTTTATTCGATTGGTGAAGATGGAGTCTAATCACGCCAGGTCAGAGAACAAAAGCTCTATATATATCTTCGTTACTGTTGCTAGGTTATAGAAATATATACGTTCTTGCAACGATTAGCTATGGTTTGGCTTGATGGCGTTTCGTTGGTGGTTATGGTGGTGTTCTCTACCGAGACAAAAACAAAAAGAAAACGACTATAGCAGTAGGCGATCCAGATGATGAGTTGATAAAAGTGGTGGTATTTGTAGGTTAACGGGGTGGCGCTAGAATGGTTGATCGATGGTGTTCAAATGGGTGGTGACGGTTTTGGTGATGGTAGTCTTTGGTTACTCAACAGAGATAAAAGAAGAGCAACATCACACTCGTTTTCATTGGGTTGGAGTGTCGAGTAGCAAAATGGTTAACATAAAAGAATGATGAGTGGTTTGTTCTAGTGATAAAAGAAAAAAAAATTAGTTGGGTGATCGAAATAAAACTCAAGTTGGTTTCGATTAATGGGTTATGATCAAATGGTGGTTCTCGGTTTAGGTTGGCAAACGGACACAGAAAAAAAATAAACAACAAATAAAATGGTTTGATGGTGGTCGGTGATTAACAATGAGCATAAAGAAGAAGGAAGATGAATAAGGTGATTCGTGATTGTGAAGGTGATTTCCTTTGGTTGTGGTTTGTTTTATAGAGAAAAATGGTTCGACAGGTTCCATCTTGTGAAAGAATAAGAGAAAGAAAAAAATATATAAAAAAAACAAAATACAGCTCGATACTCTTATCTGATTTTGGTTGTATATACTTGTTTTAATTGACTGGAATCAATTTAGAGATAGAATCCAAGATTAGCTACAGAATGATAGATACATATATGTAATTCTATTTCCAAATCCATTTTACACGATGTATATGAAAGAGTTTTAATAATTAATAATTATAATCATAAAAATAATCTAAATAGAAATGATACTGATTTCTAGTATACATCTACATATTGTTGTATATACATATATTATATATAGTTGTATATATCTATCTCTATATATGCATAACTCCTATCTTTATATATTTATTGTTATGAATTATAGTTAATATTATTAATAAATATAACTATAATAACAATACCCTTAATATTATGTATAATAATAATACAATTCATAATGATATAATAGTAATAATAATATTACTAACGATAATGATAACAATTACTATAAATGTATAACAATAATATTGTTAATAACAGTAATACTAATTATACTAATATTATTAGTATTAAGGATGTTATTAATAGTAATAACGATATATCAGTTTATATATATCAACTTATTCATATAAAGTTTCAAATATATATATATATATATATATATATATATATATATATATATATATATATATATATATATATATATATATATATATATATATATATGTATAATTATATTTTTCATATTTATAGTATATATTATAACTGTACTACATATAACCTATGTTGAATGTTATTTACTTGATATGTTATATTCCATATTAAAATAATTTGCGACATATAATATCCATAATTTTTATATATATAAACACATGCATATTTATTTACAACCAAATGTTCGTGAATCGTCAGGCATGATCAATGGGTAACTATTTATCCGAGTATAGATTTCAAACTTTCTAGACTCAATATTACATATTTTGCTTATCGTGTCGGAAACATATAAAGCTTAAGGTTTAAATTTGGTCGGAAATTTCCGGGTCATTACAGTACCCACCCGTTAAAGAAATTTCGTCCCCGAAATTTGATCGAGATCGTCATGATTAACAATGAAATGTTTTTATGATGAATATGAATTGATAGCTAGAGTTTTATCACCATTTAGTAATAGTGGTACCACAATTCGGTTATGTGAAGCGTACGAGTGAAGCTGTCACAAGAGATTGAGATAGAGATTTTAACTTTTGACGTAGTCACAGTGAACTTCCGGAAATTAAGGGATTTAAAAGGAAATCTTGGAAATCTAAAAGATTTGATTCTTCGGCGAATAAAGAAATTATGATCTTCTTTTGATTTATGCAGCAATCTGTTCTGAGTCTTCTGTCGAATATTTTACTATAAATCCACTCCCTCCTTTCCTTATTTTTCTACAACTCACACCTTTTATCTCTCTCCTCAATTTATACTTTATAGTATTTGTTAATATGCTCCATCCGGTACTAATTTTTGATATACTCCTAACTTTTATATATGTCATTCTTCTTTTCACCTACCACCAGAAGAATCTATTTACTTCTACTATACTCTTGTGTTTATAGTGTTTCTAGTTCTCCCGTGTCTCTATATTGCTATATGCATTGGTATACACGGTTTGTAATTTCGGAGTCGTTATCGAGCTTTATATATTTTTCATTATTCTTCGGAGCTTCATGCTTTCGTTTTCTCCTCCCGATTTCGAGTCAGTCGAGTAATGGTCCAGGATTCGTAGATATGAAATTCAGAATGAACATAGTTAATGTCCTAAGAAAGAAGTTGTAATGACACGATCTTGATTTGTTAAATTACCAGAATACCCTGGAAAAGACCGAATCATCAAGAAATATTTTCTTGATAAGTTTAGAGATTAGATAGAATGTAAGAGTCGTGTAACATGGCATATAATGACGGTACTGTGAATCATCACATTCCATTAGAAACTTAACATGACTTACTGTAATATAATTAAGTTGATCAAGTTTCATTATATTATACTAATTCATGTATCAGTTCTCAACACTGCTTCAGAACATTCCTATTTTAAACTCGGAGTTTTCAGAATTTATAAATTAACACAGTTTCTTTTATGTTGTAACGCAGATATCACAGAGAGATAAACGATCTCATATAGGAATAGTTGTGAAAATATTCCCAGAAATATGGAGAATATGTATAACTGAAGATATGAAAGTATCTTATAATATCTAAAATTAAGATGATGATGAAGAATATCTGTCTGTGAAGGTTTAGAATAAAGAGTAAGATTCTTACTAACGGTCTCAGTAAACACTAAATCATTTGGATCCTTTGAAGGCAGGTTCAGTCCTTGTGATTTATTCACAGCTTCCTTCATACTTTGCTCAAACCGTTTTTCAGTTCCAAACCGTCTCTTTTTCTGAGGTTTACCAACACACTGTACTTCATCATCAAACTTTTGACTGTTAAAGTCGTTTACAGTTTTCGTTGCTTCGTTAACATTTCAAGAACTACTTCATAGTTCATGGTGTTTTTCAGAAACTTCACATTCGGAGTATGAAATTCTTAGGGGTATACGTTATAAATATATCTTGGAGAAGTTCTGCGAGGTTTTCAAAATACTGATTGCGGATTCCGCCAAAGAGATATCGAACTGCTGGTACATCTGCTGATAATGTCTTGGAATATAAAAGGGTTCCCTGGTATTGATGGTGAAAGGACAACGTATATGTATCGAGGTTATAATAAGACTAGTTTTACTGAGAAGTCGAAGTTAACTTGCTGGAGCTGTGACAAAATTGGCTACTTTGAGAAGGGATTGCAAAGTTATTTTGGGTAATAATAACACTAAAGAAATTAACACTGCTGCGTGTTAAACGTTGACTCAGTCTCCGAGAGTCTTACAGGAGCATAAGTATTTTCTTCCGTAGATGAAACGCGGTTGGTTCATCCTCTCGATTGAGGGGTTTTCAAGAATCATGAAAGATTTGAACACACATTGTAATTGTCGAGATACAAATGAGGTTTAAGATGAAATCAAGTGGCAAGCTTGAAGAATTATTTTGTTTCATATGTTATAATCAATATTTTAATTTAATTCATTTTAATTGTCCAAAGTTAGCAGTCCAATAGTCCGAGGGTTTAATGATTCATATATAATTTAATATATAATATTCGAATTAAATAATACGTATCGTGACCCGTGTACCGGTCTCGGTGTCGATCACAACTCAAAGTACATATATATTTTGGAATCAACTCCGACCCTGTATAGCCAACTCCCACCTTCACATATAGAGTGTCTACGGTTGTTCCGAAATATATATATAGATGGGTCGATATGATAAGTCGAAACCTTGCATACGTATCCCGTTATTTAAAGTGCGTAAAAATAAATAACAGAAATTAAATGACGATAAATAAAATTGCGAGAATGTAAATTGCGATAAATTAAATGTTAATCAGTTAGCTGGGAACAGTTAGCCGGAACAGTTAGTGTGAAATCCTATCACAATTCCAATTAATTAATTCGTTTGTTTCTAACACTTTTTATTTTTGTCCAATGTTTTCTTCGTTATACCACTTGTTGGATTCTGATAGGTCAAAATCCAAATATAAAATTTGAATAGAAATGGTTATTCTGTGGTGAATGGATACGTATATCGGTAGTTGTAAGTAGGATAGTAAATGATCGTTGAATCAGATTCGAAGAATGTACAGTGTAACTTATTAATGTGAATTCTAAATATTCCTCGGGTACTACCCACCCGTTAAAATATTTTCATCATTAACAGTTTGTACAAAAGAATTTTTAATTACAATCTTTATGAAAATATACTTGCATATATATTTTCATCGGATGTAATCATGGATTTAATGAGTCAAAAACTCATCTGATTTACCGTTAATACTAGATTACATAATCTCTAAAACTTAAGAAATTACATATTCACCATATCGAACGAGGAAAAATGAGGTAGAATGATACGTAAAGCGAAGATAGCCGATGTAGATCGATGTGTAGAACGAAGTTCATACTCGAAGTACAGATGGTGATATTGAGGCGTGTAATGTTGATATTCAAGGTACAGATTGTGATATTGAGAGTTACGGCGCGGTTATGGTTTAAAGATGATAAGGGTACTGTCGACGTCGATGATGGTGGTACTGATTATGCTGCTGGTGCTGCTGCTGGTGTTCGTAACCTTCGTACCAGGTTCTCCAAAGTCGTCACACGAGCGCGTAGTTCGTTAACTTCTTCTAGTACTACGGAATGATTGACGGTTGAAGCGAGTGAATGAATAAGATTCGAATATAGAATAATATATAACCGTGACGGGATTCTCGGAAGGAGAGGAGAGAAAATGGTTTTCCCTGAACAGGTTCGCCGATAAGCACTTCAGGTTGAAAAGGTCAATTTGGTGGATGGAAGAGATCTTCGACGTGAAATGATTGTTGGATGTCGGATGATATTCTAGCTATTTAGAATATCTACATATATATTACTAAAGATTTTGTAGACTACAGAAGAATTTGCGGCATATATCAGGCAAATCTACAGATACGCCAAGATAGAAATTATCAGATACGCTAAGATATGAATTTCGTCTATACACTATCGATGCACTAAATGCAGTAAGACGTGTCTAGACTTATGAATGATAAGCAGACATCTTCCTAAGGATGATAAGCAGATGATTTTCGACTAGTTATGATAAGCAAAACTTTTTGACATGCAGACACGGTCAAAGTCCAGACTCACTAATGTATCCTAACAACCACCAGTTAGACACACTAATGGGAGACCTGGTTCACTAAGACCAACGCTCTGATACCATTCTGTCGAACCCCGTCCAAGTCCCCCTGGACGAAATCATCAATATCTGGTTCCATTGCGTTGATCGACTCCAAGTAATGTCCTTAACATGAGCAAATGCACAGCGGAAGACTTAAATCGTACCTGAGAATAAACATGCTTTAAAACGTCAACATAAAGTTGGTGAGATATATAGGTTTGATGCTAGCAGCGTAATAACTATGGACCACAAGATTTCATATATAAAAATATAATACACTCGCAAGTGTATAAAATCATTCTGCTTATGTTGAGGCCTCAGTAACCAACCTTAACAATAATATAATAAGTCATCTTCGCAAAGATGGATATGTACACTCGCAAGTGTATAAATAATCCTCGAAGTACTAAACATCCGCCCACTAGTTCTTATGTCTAGTGCAGCCTACTGGATGGGGGTGTTAAACCCGATAGATCTATCTTTAGGATTCGCGCTTACATGCTATTATAACATATAACTAAATTACCTAGCACATCAATCCGCAGAATATCATTTTTAATCACTTGTGTCCATAACGTAAATCATTTATAAAAACAGCGCATGTATTCTCAGCCCAAAATATTTAAAGTTTAAAAGGGACTATATACTCACCATACTGTATTTTGTAGTAAAAATACATATAACATCATTGAACACGTATAAGGTTGGCCTCGGATTCACGAACCTATATCAGTTATATATCTATTAACACGTATAATGGAAATCAAACAAATTTAAATATTTTATTATTAATTATATTTCACTGATTTATATGTTTCATTATTAATCTAGTTAAATATATTTATTTTATATATTTTAAATAATTTTTATATAAAAACTATTAATATTTAATAAGTATATTTTTGTATTCTAACTCTTATTGTTATAATAATAATGATATAGTTGTATTAATGATAATGGTTTTTAATAAGTATAATAATTTTTAATATGTTAATCTTAATAAAAATATTAGTTTTAATAATAAAAAAAAAATAATATTAATAATAAGAATGTTAATACTTGTAATAATAATGAAAATGATAATTTTAATAAAATACTTTTGTTGATAATAATAATTAATAAAATGATGATTTTTATTTCAAATAATAATAATAATCATAATAATAATAATAATAATAATAATTATAATAATAATAATAATAATAATAATAATAATATAGTAAATAAATGAAAAATTAGAACTACCTTTAAAAGAAAGGGCCCTAAAAAAAAATTGTCTCCTCCCGGACTTGAACCCGAGACCTCTCGGTATCCAACCCAACACTCTAACCATCAAGCTATTGTCCATTTTCTGTTATAATACCCATTTCTATTTCTTTTATATAACCCGAAATTAATGTTATATGTCTTCCTCAGTTATTCGCATGAGTCCCAAAAAAAACATTTATACAAGCCCATTAATATTCACAGCCCAATTCGTTTATGAAGTCCAACCTAGCAGCCAGTCCATTAATTATTTTTGTGATTAGGTATTACATAATTAAATCGACAGGTAACCAAGTGGGGTTTATTCGCTATCTTCTCCTTTTTAGTCGTCAAAACAGAAAACAATACAGCTGTAAACATGATCTTTTGCAAGTGGGTTTGGTGAATAAATCTTCTCAATAATTACGGTATTTATACAGCAACTATCTTTTGAGTTTTCGGTTGAAGCATAAACACAAAACAAAGTTTATTCGATTGGTGAATATGGAGTCTAATCACGCCAGGTCAGAGAACAAAAGCTCTATATATATCTTCGTTACTTTTGCTAGGTTATAGAAATATATACGTTCTTGCAACGATTAGCTATGGTTTGGCTTGATGGCGTTTCGTTGGTGGTTATGGTGGTGTTCTCTACCGAGACAAAAACAAAAAGAAAACGACTATAGCAGTAGGCGATCCAGATGATGAGTTGATAAAAGTGGTGGTATTTGTAGGTTAACGGGGTGGCGCTGGAATGGTTGATCGATGGTGTTCAAATGGGTGGTGAGGGTTTTGGTGATGGTAGTCTTTGGTTACTCAACAGAGATAAAAGAAGAGCAACATCACACTCGTTTTCATTGGGTTGGAGTGTCGAGTAGCAAAATGGTTAACATAAAAGAATGATGAGTGGTTTGTTCTAGTGATAAAAGAAACAAAATTAGTTGGGTGATCGAAATAAAACTCAAGTTGGTTTCGATTAATGGGTTATGATCAAATGGTGGTTCTCGGTTTAGGTTGGCAAACGGACACAGAAAAAAAATAAACAACAAATAAAATGGTTTGATGGTGGTCGGTGATTAACAATGAGCATAAAGAAGAAGGAAGATGAATAAGGTGATTCGTGATTGTGAAGGTGATTTCCTTTGGTTGTGGTTTGTTTTATAGAGAAAAATGGTTCGACAGGTTCCATCTTGTGAAAGAATAAGAGAAAGAAAAAAATATATATAAAAAAACAAAATACAGCTCGATACTCTTATCTGATTTTGGTTGTATATACTTGTTTTAATTGACTGGAATCAATTTAGAGATAGAATCCAAGATTAGCTACAGAATGATAGATACATATATGTAATTCTATTTCCAAATCCATTTTACACGATGTATATGAAAGAGTTTTAATAATTAATAATTATAATCATAAAAATAATCTAAATAGAAATGATACTGATTTCTAGTATACATCTACATATTATTGTATATACATATATTATATATAGTTGTATATATCTATCTCTATATATGCATAACTCCTATCTTTATATATTTATTGTTATGAATTATAGTTAATATTATTAATAAATATAACTATAATAACAATACCCTTAATATTATGTATAATAATAATACAATTCATAATGATATAATAGTAATAATAATATTACTAACGATAATGATAACAATTACTATAAATGTATAACAATAATATTGTTAATAACAGTAATACTAATTATACTAATATTATTAGTATTAAGGATGTTATTAATAGTAATAATGATATATCAGTTTATATATATCAACTTATTCATATAAAGTTTCAAATATATATATATATATATATATATATATATATATATATATATATATATATATATATATATATATATATATATATATATATATATATATATATATATATATATATATATATGTATAATTATATTTTTCATATTTATAGTATATATTATAATTGTACTACATATAACCTATGTTGAATGTTATTTACTTGATATGTTATATTCCATATTAAAATAATTTGCGACATATAATATCCATAATTTTTATATATATAAACACATGCATATTTATTTACAACCAAATGTTCGTGAATCGTCAGGCATGATCAATGGGTAACTATTTATCCGAGTATAGATTTCAAACTTTCTAGACTCAATATTACATATTTTGCTTATCGTGTCGGAAACATATAAAGCTTAAGGTTTAAATTTGGTCGGAAATTTCCGGGTCGTTACACTGTCACTATCCCATGAGATCATAACATCATCATCAATCGTCACAGCTCATAGTATCATCATTATCATGCCACATTCATGATTATTATGATCATCATCTTCTTCATCGTTTACCATCACCATAACCTCATTATCATCATCGGTCTTCTGATCATCATTATCGTAATCACCATCATCATCATTTTATATATCATCATCTCCATCGTCATCAACATCATACATCTATCGTCCATCATTAATGATATCATCGTACATCACCATCATACATCATCTTCACCTAGTCATCATCATAACATAATTATCATACTCGCTACTGTAACATCATTTATCTATATTTCTTATCATCATTTTCCTATGCATGATTAGAAACAGAAACAAAAGTGTTGTAGCAGCAAAAAATATATATACTATTCATCGTCTTCTTCATGGGTTTCGATTTTATTGGTTTATGACATCAAAAACAAGTATAAAATAGAAGCAGTAATAGAGGAATAGCAGTAGAAAACAACAATACGTGTTGGTTGGAGGAATTCGTTCTCGGACAGACAGGAACAATCAACGAAAGAAAAAGAGAAAACAATAAATAATGAAGGTGTTGTTTAAGGTTGTTACCGTCTAATCACCATAGAAACTTAAACAAAGTTGTAGCAGCAGCGGTACAACAGCAGATTTGATTGATTAGTAGCATATTTTAAATGGGTTTGTTTTGAAACAGTGAGGGTGATGAAAGTGATGATGGTTGTGGTGGTTATTTAAGGTGGTTGTTGTGAGGTTGAAGGCGGCGGTGGTAGGTTCAAAGTGGTGTAAGAGGGTGGCGATGATGAAGAAGGTTGAAGAGGCAACGATGATGGTGGTAGTTGTGTAAAAGGTGATGGTGAGCTCTAATGTGTCACGGTGGTGATTGTAGCTCGATATTAAGGTTGTAGAA
This sequence comes from Rutidosis leptorrhynchoides, assembly GCF_046630445.1. Classification (NCBI taxonomy): domain Eukaryota; kingdom Viridiplantae; phylum Streptophyta; class Magnoliopsida; order Asterales; family Asteraceae; genus Rutidosis; species Rutidosis leptorrhynchoides. The sequence continues at coordinate 346,613,008 of NC_092335.1, read as the reverse complement.
TGGTGGTGTATGGTGACGATCGACAGTGGTGGACGGTTGTCAAGAATGGAAGAGTGGTGATGGACTTCGGAACAAAAATAGGTACAAGTTCTCGATTGATAGAATATATCTTCACATGTATATAGTTATATATATAATATAGGTATTAGATGAAGAAAGTCACAAAGCACACAGTAATAATTCATTATATCAAAATATCAATCGTTCATACAGTGAAGTAGCCAGACTCTTGTCCTATTATCATCACGGAGTATTAAGTCGTGTCCATTGCTAAACAGTTAACGTATAAAAGTGTTCCTAAAAAATCCTAAATTTTTAAATTAAATATATTTATTTATTTTGGTCATTAAATGTTTGAAACCTAATCAAAAAGGTGCGTCTAATTGCTATTTTTAATTCTAAGTAATTTGTACGGAGTATTAAGACTCGACTCATTAAAGTAAAAATATTTTTAGTAAATCCTAAATTTTATATAACTTAATTATGGATCAACGTTTATCTTTATCTCATCATGAAGTCGTATTTAGACTTGTTTAATATCAACCATAAAAATTGACCTGTCATTCGAGCTCGATCCTAATTCAAAATTAAATATTTTTAAAATTAATCAAATAGATTATAATTATATTTTTAATAAAGCTAAATTTATATAACTCATTTTCGGATCACCGTTTATTCTTAAAATCATATAAGTTTGAATTCAACTTGTTCAAACAACCAACGAGTGCTACAATCGTTTATTAAATGAATTCGAAATCACATATATATATATACTTTATTTATATATATACATATGTTTTAATTAATAGTTATCATAATATCATATATTTTTTTACATAATTAATTTTAATAACAATGACATATAATACTTCAAATTATATTTCAAATTATTATTTATATCTATATACACACGTATCTATTTACAATTAATTGTTCGTAAATCGTCGGGAATGGTCGAAGGTTAATTGAACATATGAACACAGTTTTCAAAGTTTTTGAGATTTCAACATTACAGACTTTGCTTATCGTGTCGGAAACATATAAAGATTAAGTTTAAATTTGGTCGGAAATTTTCGGGTCGTCACAGTACCTACCCGTTAAAGAAATTTCGTCCTCAAAATTTGATCGAGGTCGTCATGGCTAACAATAAGAATGTTTTCATGACAATTATGAGTTGATAGATAGAGTTTTATTACCATAGAGTAATATGGATAAAACAATTCGTTTATCTGAAGAGTACGAGTGAAGCTATCATAAAAGGATAAAATGAATAAATGCATGTTCATCTTAACCGGTGTCGTAGTCACGGTTGATTTTAGGAATTCAAGAATTTTTAAAGAAAATCTTCGTAATAAGATTTCATTCTTCGATGATTAAGGAAATTAGGATTCTCTTTAATTAAATGCGGAAATCTGCCTTGATTTCTTTATCAGATATTTCACTATAAATTAACTTCTTCCGTTCCATTACTTTTACCACTCCTATACTCAATTTCCAAATTCAAAAGATTGTGAAAATGGTTACGCCAGTTCTGATCCTTGTCCTTATCCTGACTATTGTAATAATCATTCTCCTTTTCCAACTTTCACTAGAGGAATCTATTTACTTCTACTTCGCCCTTGGGGTTATAGTGTTTTTAATTCTCCCGTGTCTTTATGTTACGATAAACATTGATATACACGGTTTGTAATTTATGTGTTGTTATCGGGCTTTATATTCTCCCTTATATTTCGGAGTTTCATTCTTTTGTTTTCTCTCCCCGGCTTTAAGTCAAGCGAATAATGGTCCAGAATTCGTAGCTATGAATTTCAGAATGAACATATTTAATGTTCTAAGAAAGAAACGGTAATAGCACAATCTGACTTGTCAAATTACCAGAATTCAAGGGAAAAGATAAGACTGTCAAGAAAATATGTTCTTGATATATTTATAGATTAGATAGAATGTAAGAGTCGTGTAACATGACACATGATGAAGTAATAGTGTGTGAATCATCATGTTTCATTAGAAACTCAGCATGACTTACTGTAATATAATCACGTTGATCAAGTGTCATTATATTATACTAACTCATGCATCAATTTTCAACACTACTTCAAAACATTCATAATTCAAACTCGAATTTTTCATAAATTTAGAAACTAATAGTTTTTTTTATGATGTAATACAGATAATATCAAACAAGAATATTTATGAAGATATATTCAGAAATATTGAGGATATTTAAAATGAAAGATACGATGATATCTTAGAATTTCTAATAATGATGGACGATGGATAAGATTTGTCCGTAAAGGTTTAGAGTCAGGAGTAAGGTATTCGTTAATGACTTCAGCAGATACTGAATCATTTAGATTCTTTGAAGGCAGGTTTAGTCTTTGTGATTTGTCAGAGAGATTTAATGTGAAGCCCCGTACCAAACCATCGTGTACGAATCATCAACAACAGGATCATTCCAAGGTTAAGTACTATATGCTGTAATAAAAGAAGTTGCATTCACGATAGAAAGATGATATCATAATCGACATCAAATGTTTTACACCAATAGTATGCTTCTACGAATAGCAAGCATGAATAAATGTATGTGACTCTTAGGTCATTAAAAAACATAGTTTCAAATGTATTAAAGTTTGAATGCAAGATAAACAGTTCATGCGGTGATAACACTAGAGCAGCGGGTGTCTACAGCAAGACTAGTACACAGCGGAAGCAGCTAACCTTAAGCACCTGAGAAAAACATGCTTAAAAACATCAACACAAAGGTTGGTGAGCTATAGTTTAAGTACAACAGTATGAAGGGTAGGCCACGAGATTTCAGTGCTACAAAGAGCGTTTCAAAACAGTATGATAAAGTATATGTTAACCGTGGGCACTTGGTAACTAACTTAACGTTTATACCCCCTGAAAGTACACTTGGCAAGTGCATATGTTTATGAAGTATTAAACACCCATTAAATGCTAGCGCTACTAGCCCGAGTGGGGATGTCAAACCCTATGGATCCATATCTAAGATTCGCGTTCACCGGTTCAAAAACCAATGACTAAACGTTACCGAGCTAAAGGGAATATTTATGCCATTGTATAACTTACACATATATAAAGTTTAAGTACTCGTTCCTAGTATGTAAAACATAAAATCCGCATGTATTCTCAGTTCCCAAAATAAGTTAAAGTAAAAAGGGAATGCTATAACTCACAATGATAAAGTAGCGGTAAAGTCGAGTAAGAAAATAAGCAAGTACGTAGGTCCGGAAAGTCCTCAAACTAAGTCAAATAGTACTAAGTTAGTAAATTGTCCCAATAGGTTAAAATGTATGTAAATAAGGTCTTAAAGGTCATCATCATTCATCATCAAACAAAAGGTGTAAAGTAAGTTTCGTTCATGAAAAGAGTTTAAAACAAAGGCTGAGTTCGGTCAGTCACCACGGCCTCTATACCTACTGAAATAATGTGAGACCAGTGGCAATGTCTCCGTATATGAGTCCTTTAGTTGTGGTAAAAATTACAGAAGCAAACTCGTCTTCGTTTGACCGTGGCGATGGTCTAAGTGCGATTAGGTCAGAATTTTCAGCACAACGTTAAATGGACATAGTGACGATCGGAGGGCCATAAATCCTAAACCGTAACTCGGATTAAGACGAGTCCTATATGAAAAGTTATATACTCGAACAGAGCTATCTGAAAATCATAATTACAGTAGCCCAGGTCTTACGGGTCAGACACAGAAAGAGTAGAACAGTAGGGTCAGTAGGTTCCGGTGGTTCTTGGTGCTCGATGCTTATCATGGTCCTCATCCTTGATGCATATAGCTTCAAGTGTACAACTCGTTGATGTGTTTGCATCATGTTCACCAAGGTTTGACCATCATAACCCAAGTGTAAGTCTAAGACATGAAGCACAACTCACTTAAGTGTTGCAAGTGTTTTGATGAACCAAAGTTACATCAAAGTCTTAGATTCAATACATACATGAAATGTAAAAGTAATATTGAACTACAAAATTGAAAGTAAACTAACTAATCAAGATCTTAAGATGTAGAACATAGTTCTTAGTTAGATCTTGAAGATCCAAGACCCAAAAGTCTAGATCTAAAGTTATTAAGTTAAATCTAACACAAGTGTATGAAGTCATAACTAAAGAGTTATACTTCCATGTTCTTGAAATCTTAAAGTTAACTTTTAGTTTCAAGAAGTATGAGATCAAGACTAACTTGTAATACTTGACCATTTGAACCAACAAACATGAAATTAAAGTGCATAATATAAAGAAATAAACTAAGTAAACTAGTAATAAGTTCATGGGTTGTTCATACTTTAAAGATTCAAACCAAAGTTTGATCTTTAGAAAGTAAACTTTAAGTTTACTTCATGAGCTTCAAGTATGATTTTAATCAACACATAAACTTACAATCTTTCAAGAAATTAAATGTAGAACATAACTAGTAAGTTAGGTTCTTATGTGTTCTTGTTAATACAAGATAAATGGAGAATCAAACTAAAGAGTTTGATTCTTGTAACTAGTAAAGAACAACTACAAGTAAGTAAGTAATAATCAAAGACTAGTAACAATAAACAAAAGATGATGATGATAGATGTTCTTGGTTTCGGTTTTAACAAGAAAAGAAGAAAGAAAGAAAGTTCAAGTTACTTACAACTTAGAGAGAAAAGAGAGAAAGTTGGAAGTGTTTTTGTGTGTGTGTTTGAATGAGAGAATACTAGTGATGAAGTAATGAGAAAATAAAAACAAAAACCCCATCTAAAGGCCATATGGCCGACGGTCATACCAAGGGTGAGGGAGGAGGAGTTTGTTCCTTGGTCACTAGCATGAAAAGCCTTAAAAGTTTGGTTATTAAGTGTGCTTGCATGGGGATTATGTAGTAACAAGATTCTTCATGACATAACTAGCTAGTTACACTTCAAAAGTAATACTTACAACCATGGGCTCCTAACTAATCCATTAACATATGTAGGGTGGGCTCATATGCCCAACAACACTAATCCAAGCCCAAGTTCCATTAATTTACAAATTAATACAATTAAAGCCCATGTAACTAACTAATAACGATAGTTAATTAAAATGATTAATAAAACTAATCATGAATGTAAATAATATCTGAAAATATTATTCGTGTAAGTTTTGGGTGTCACAAAGATGTTTTGGGCAATTAAAGTCAAGTATGGTTAATCATGGCAACAAGTAAATGTAATAACATACATTCATTTAATCACAAGTATTAATAATAATAATTATTAATTAACGTTGGAAAAACCAGGGTCGTTACATTACCCACCTGTTAAAGAAAATTTCGTCCCGAAATTTAAGCTGAGGTAGATGGAGGAGTCGGGAAAAGGTGAGGATACTTCCGCATCATTTGATCCTCTCATTCCTAAGTAAACTCAGGTCCTCGTTTGGCATTCCATCGTACTCGTACAATCGGAATCTTGTTGCGTTTCAAAGTTTTGATCTCATGATCCATAATTTCAACAGGTTCTTCCACAAAGTGAAGTTTATCGTCAATCTTAAGTTCCTCAAGCGGTATGATAAGTTCAGGTGCAGCAAGACACTTTTTCAAGTTTGACACGTGGAAGGTAGGATGAACTGAGCTCAACTGTGCTGGTAGATCCAAACGGTAAGCAACGGGTCCAACACGTTCCAAAATTTCAAAAGGACCAATGTATCGCGGGTTCAACTTTCCACGTTTTCCAAAATGAATCACACCCTTCCAAGGTGCAACCTTCAACATTACACGGTCACCAACATTGAATTCAAAGTCTTTACGTTTAAGATCAGCATAACTCTTTTGGCGATCACGGGCAGTCTTAAGTCTAGCTTGAATCTGAGCAATCTTCTCCGTCATTTCATGGACTACCTCGGGTCCGGTGATTTGCTTTTCGCCTACTTCGGCCCAACAAATAGGAGATCGGCACTTGCGGCCATACAATGCTTCAAAAGGTGCGGCATTAATGCTTGAGTGATAACTGTTGTTGTACGAGAATTCGGCTAACGGCAAATGCCTTTCCCAGGCCTTTCCAAAATCAATGACACATGCACGCAACATGTCTTCCAAGGTATGAATCGTTCGTTCACTTTGTCCGTCGGTCTGTGGATGATAAGTAGTACTCATGTCGAGACGGGTTCCCATGGCTTCTTGTAAAGAACGCCAAAATCTAGAAGCAAAACGGGGATCGCGATCTGAGATGATCGATAAAGGTACACCATGACGAGATACAACCTCCTTGATGTATAGTTGAGCAAGTCTCTCCATTGTATCTGTTTCCTTCATCGCTAGAAAGTGTACAGATTTGGTAAGACAGTCAACGATAGCCTAGATGGTATCGTATCCGTCCACCGTCTTTGGTAGCTTGGTGATAAAATCCATTGTGATCCTTTCCCACTTCCATTGCGGGATTTACAGCTGTTGAAGTAACCCAGAAGGTCTCTGATGCTCGGCTTTAACCTTCGAGCAAGTCAAACACTTACCAACATAAGTCGCAACGTCCTTCTTAAGATTCGGCCACCAATACTGTTCTTTAAGGTCGTGGTACATTTTTCCCGCTCCAGGATGAATCGAATATCTCAATTTGTGTGCTTCATCAAGTATAAGGTTCCGTAGATCTCCATAAAGAGGTACCCAAATTCTTCCGGCATAACATCGGAGTCCAGACTCCCTAACCTCGAATCGAGAGACAAGTATGTTCAAATGCTCATGAGATATATTCTCCTCCTTGAGAGCCTCACCTTGGGCTACTCGGATCTGACTGTTGAGGTTCGAATGGATGGTGATGTTCAGAGCCCTAACACGAAGAGGTGCCGTCCTCTCCTTTCGGCTCAAAGCGTCAGCAATAACATTGGCCTTGCCAGGATGATAGCGAAGTTCACAATCGTAGTCGTTTAGCATCTCGATCCATCGACGCTGTCTCATATTCAGTTGCTTCTGATCGAAGATGTGCTGGAGGCTCTTGTGATCGGTGAAGATAGTACTCTTAGTTCCATACAAATAGTGTCTCCACAATTTGAGCGCAAAGACAACGACTCCAAGTTCAAGATCGTGAGTAGTGTAGTTCCGCTTGTGAATCTTCAGTTGACGAGAACCATAGGCAATAACCTTTGATCATTTCATCAGTACACAACCAAAACCACTCTTCGATGCATCACAATAAACAACAAAGTTGTCACTGCCCTCAGGAAGTGATAGGATAGGTGCGATGGTTAACTTCTTCTTCAAAGTTTGAAATGCTGATTCGTGTGCGGGTTCCCAAATGAACTTCTTCCCTTTGTGCGTCAATGCGTTCAAAGGACGCGCAATCAGAGAAAATCCTTCAATGAACCTTCGGTAGTAACCGGCGAGACCTAGGAATTGGCGAATATGAGTCGGAGTAGTGGGGGTCTCCTACTTACTGATAGCTTCAATCTTGGCGGGGTCAACTTTGATACCCTGGTCGCTCACAACATGACCCAGAAATTGGACTTCCTTCAACCAAAATTCACATTTGGAGAATTTGGAGTAAAGTTGCTCTTGTCTCAAGAGTTCAAGTACTAATCGAAGATGTTGCTCATGTTCTTCTTCGCTCTTAGAGTAGATGAGGATATCATTTATGAAGACGATAACAAACTTATCCAAGTACGGCTTGCAGACACGATTCATAAGGTCCATGAACACGGCAGGTACGTTGGTTAATTCGAATGGCATCACGAGAAACTCATAATGACCATAACGAGTTCTAAATGCAGTTTTCATTACATCACTTTCCTTCACCCTCAACTGGTGGTAACCGGATCTCAAATCGATCTTTGAGTAGACACTCGATCCTTGTAGTTGATCAAAAAGATTGTCAATTTGTGGAAGAGGATACCAATTCTTGATAATCAATTTGTTGAGTTCACGGTAGTCGATACATATACGGAAGGATCCATCCTTCTTCTTTACAAATAAAATAGGTGCACCCCAAGGCGAGAAGCTTGGTTGGATAAATCCTCAGTCAAGTAGTTCTTGTAGTTGACTCTGTAATTCTTGCATCTCAGAAGGTGCGAGTCTATAAGGTGCGCGAGCTACAGGTGCAGCTCTTGGTACTAAATCGATCTGAAACTCTACTGCTCTCGGCGGCGGTAATCCAGGCAATTCTTCAGGGAAGACATCGGAAAATTCGTTCACAATGCGAACGTCGTTCACACTCTTCACCTCAGTTTCTACTGTTTTCACATGCGCTAGGACAGTAAGACGTCGCTTCTTCATGATATTTTGCTCTTTCATACAACTAATGAGGTTCAGCTTCGAGGTACATCTCTCTCCGTAGATGATCAGTGGCTCACCGTCTTCGCGTGGTATACGAAGTGCTTTATCTCCACAGATAATATCGGCCCTTATCTTACTCAACCAATCCATACCGACGATCATGTCAAAACTTCCCAATTTGATGGGTATCAAATCAATTTCGAAATCTGTACCAGCTATGTGGATAATAGCTCCTCGACTAATATGGTCAACTTTCTCAAGTTTTCCAATGGTGACCTCGACAAGCATACTCTCTTTTAACGGGACTAACGACCAATTAATCTTATCGCAAAAATGTCTACATACATAACTTCTATCCGCACCAGTATCAAACAAGACAGAAGCTAAAAGATTGTTGATAGTGAATATACCTGTCACCAAGTCGGGGTTTTCTCGGGCATCCCTTGCATTAACGTTGAAAGCTCTACCACGGGGTGGTCCGCCATCTTTTCTTTTGTTGGGGCACGCATTTCTGAAATGGCCCGTCTGTCCGTATTCGTAGCACTTTTTAGGTCCATTGGTGTTCAGCTTCCCATTCAAAGTGGTGACCTTGCAGTCCTTCTCGATATGTCCAGTCCGTTGGCACTTCTCACAGACAACGTTACAATACCCAGTATGGTGCTTGTAGCACTGCTTGCATTGTGGTAGTGCGCCTTTGTAGTTTGGGTTGGAGTTGGTGTTGTTGTTGGGGTTGGTGTTTCCACCGTTGTTTTGCCTCTTGGCGGGGGTTTGATCATAGGTTCTCCCTCTGTTGTTGTTGTTGTTGTTGTCCCACTTTCTCTTTTCACTACTACCAGCTTCAAACTTAGCCTTCTCCGGCTCATCAATGGTGATTTGATTCATTAAAGTATGCGCCATACGCATTGCTTCTGCGACATTCGGTGGCTTGGACGAGGTGACATTTCCCTTGATGGACTTAGGGAGTCCCCAGAAGTATCTTTCCATTCGCTTGAATTCCGGGGTGACCATTGTCGGACACATCAGGGCTAGTTCCAAAAATCTCCTGTTGTAACCATCAAGGTCGTTCCCAACGGCCTTTAACTGCATGAATTCCATTTCCATCTTTTGTATCTCGGTTCTCGAACAATACTCCTCAATCATGGCACACTTAAATTCTTCCCATGGCGTAGCATACGCCTCATCAATGCCTTGTGCCTGTGCCATTGTGTTCCACCACGTGAGCGCGCCGTTAGACAGCGTGCAAGAATCAAATTTGGTTTTGCTGTCCTCCGAACATTTGCTAACTCAGAATACTGATTCTAGCTTTTCGAACCATCTAGTGAGACTAACCAGTCCCTCAGTGCCGCTGAAGTTATGTGGTTTACAGCTCTGGAATTCCTTGTAAGTACACCCATTTCGAATGGGCTGAATAACTGGTGGTGGTGGCGGTGGCGGTGGAGCTTGGGGTTGCATTTTTGCAATGGCTGCGGCTACCCTTTCGGCAATCATCTCTTCGATTTGGGCGGTGGTAGGTGTTGATCGTCCGTTGGCCATGATGTTCTAAACAAAAATTTTGACTCAAGTCAAAATCCAGCATTCAATATATAATAATATAGTATACAACAACCAACATGGAATCAACACATCACATGTTTATTAAGTAATGCATCTAGGTACAAATACCACAGAATCATCGTATAGTAATGTAAATAGAACATCGTGTAAGAATTAAATAACGCAAAGTTCCATTCATTAGTAATAATAAGTTTAATACATCTGAACAAGTTCGTACACTACATAAGTGAAACATAAAGCTACAACTAGATTACATAATGAAATCTAAATACAAAAGCCCTACGGTGAAGGTGGGTGAAGGATGTCCATAACATGGGCCATCTGGTCCTCTAGCTCAGCAACTCGAGCTCGGAGGATCTCCACCTCCCTTGTCAATTCCTCGACAGTGAGAGATGGTGGGGCAGGCGGTGCTGGCGGTGCAGGTGGTGCGGGTGGTGCCGGTGGTGCAGACATTACATAACGGGGTGCAGATGTTTCTGCTCCAGAAATAGTCAGTATGTAACGGGGTGCCTTACGCACTTGTGGGTCGGCAGGGTACGGCACAAGCCGCTTACGAGCAGTAACCCTACAACGCCGACCAAATGCGTCAGTGAAGGCTCGTCCTCTGTTGATCCCCGGAATGATGGTACCGTCGAAGCGATACCGCTTCTTCGGCAGGGTGGAGGGTGGCTGAACAGGTGCATCGGGGTCCTCCTCGTCCGAGTCATCATCACTCGAGTCGTCTTTGGATGTGTCATCGGATGAAGAATCAGCGGATGATGGGTCGTCCGAATCATGTGGTGGTGACTACACGGTCGGCCCTCCTTGGGCGGCTATCATCTGTCTGTACCTAGCAGGTCCGATCAGAATGAGACGTCCATCAGGGGTGCGTCGGCACCAATGGCGATACCGGTTATGGAACGGACCGTCCCCGAACTCCGCGGGAATCACAATCTCACCGGAGCGGGGCTGTGATCCTGAGGGTCCAGGGGCAGATGGAGCTGGAATCTCCGAAGGGTCCTGGGCTCCGCTAGAAGTAACCACTGGGGCAGGCGCCTGGCTGCTAGTCCCGGAAGATAAAGCGCCGTGGTCACTCGTGGGTAGCGGGATCGGTGTGTCGGCAGCAGCAGCAGGTGGGGTGGCTGACGAGTCTGAACTGCCCAAAATGATAGCAGGTGGAGTATCCGACATTTGAACAAGGAAAAATAAATTTTTCCATGTCAGTAAGTCATAAAGCAAGCACGTATTAGGCCAACAGTTTAAATCATGTATAACAATAAGTAGCATGGCAATAATAACGAATCGTACAGAAGTGGCATGCAATCGAAAGCAAGTAATATCATACAGTAGTGAAATCATGTAGTAGCATACGGCATGTAGTAGTAAAATTAAGCAGCAGCATGCAGTAAGTTCAGCAGAAACACGTAAACTAGCAAGTTGTAGATTAGTCCTATTAGTGAATCCTACTCGGGTCGGTCTTAGACTCACTAATGCAACCTAATTCCCTATAACCAATGCTCTGATACCAAATGTGATGCCCCATATAAAACCATCATGTACGAATCATCAACAACAGGATCATTACATGGTTAAGTACTATATGCTGTAATAAAAGAAGTTGCATTCACGATAGAAAGATGACATCATAATCGACATCAAATGTTTTACACCAACAGTATGCTTCTACGAATAGTAAGCAGAATAAATGTATGTGACCCTTAGGTCGTTACAAAACATAGTTTCAAATGTATTAAAGTTTGAATGCAAGATAAACAGTTCATGTGGTGATAACACTAGAGCAGCGGGTGTCTACGGCAAGACTAGTACACAGCAGAAGCAGCTAACCTTAAGCACCTGAGAAAAACATGCTTAAAAACGTCAACACAAAGGTTGGTGAGCTATAGTTTAAGTACAACAGTATGAAGGGTAGGCCACGAGATTTCAGTGCTACAAAGAGCGTTTCAAAACAGTATGATAAAGTATATGTTAACCGTGGGCATTTGGTAACTAACTTAATGTTTATACCCCCTGAAAGTACACTTGGAAAGTGCGTATATTTACGAAGTATTAAACACCCGTTAAATGCTAGCGCTACTAGCCCGAGTGGGGATGTCGAACCCTATGGATCCATATCTAAGATTCGCATTCACCGGTTCAAAAACCAATGACTAAACGTTACCGAGCTAAAGGGAATGTTTATGCCGTTGTATAACCCACACATATATAAATTTTAAGTACTCGTGCCTAGTATGTAAAACATAAAATCCGCATGTATTCTCAGTTCCCGAAATAAGTTAAAGTAAAAAGGGAATGCTATAACTCACAATGATAAAGTAGCGGTAAGTCGAGTCGGAAAATAAGCAAGTACGTAGGTCCGGAAAGTCCTCAACCTAAATCAAATAGTACTAAGTCAGTAAATCATCCCAATAGGTTTAAATGTATGTAAATAAGGTCTTAAAGGTCATCATCATTCATCATCAAACAAAAGGTGTAAAGTAAGTTTCGTTCATGAAAAGAGTTTAAAACAAAGGCTGAGTTCGGTCAGTCACCACGGCCTCTATACCTACTGAAATAACATGAGACCAGTGGCAATGTCTCCGTATATGAGTCCTTTAGTTGTGGTAAAAATTACAGAAGCAAACTCGTCTTCGTTTGACCGTGGCGATGGTCTAAGTGCGATTAGGTCAGAATTTTCAGCACAACGTTAAATGGACATAGTGACGATCGGAGGGCCATAAATCCTAAACCGTAACTCGGATTAAGACCAGTCCTATATGAAAAGTTATCTAATCGAACAGATCTATCTGAAAATCATAATTACAGTAGCCCAGGTCGTACAGGTCAGACACAGAAACAGTAGAACAGTAGGGTCAGTAGGTTCCGGTGGTTCTTTATGCTCGATGCTTATCATGGTTCTCATCCTTGATGCATATAGCTTTAAGTGTACAACTCGTTGATGTGTTTGCATCATGTTCACCAAGGTTTGACCATCATAACCCAAGTGTAAGTCTAAGACATGAAGCACAACTCACTTAAGTGTTGCAAGTGTTTTGATGAACCAAAGTTACATCAAAGTCTTAGATTCAATACATACATGAAATGTAAAAGTAATATTGAACTACAAACTTGAAAGTAAACTAACTAATCAAGATCTTAAGATGTAGAACATAGTTCTTAGTTAGATCTTGAAGATCCAAGACCCAAAAGTCTAGATCTAAAGTTATTAAGTTTAATCTAACACAAGTGTATGAAGTCATAACTAAAGAGTTATACTTCCATGTTCTTGAAATCTTAAAGTTAACTTTTAGTTTCAAGAAGTATGAGATCAAGACTAACTTGTAATACTTGACCATTTGAACCAACAAACATGAAATTAAAGTGCATAATATAAAGAAATAAACTAAGTAAACTAGTAATAAGTTCATGGGTTGTTCATACTTTAAAGCTTCAAACCAAAGTTTGATCTTTAGAAAGTAAACTTTAAGTTTACTTCATGAGCTTCAAGTATGATTTTAATCAACACATAAACTTACAATCTTTCAAGAAATTAAATGTAGAACATAAATAGTAAGTTAGGTTCTTATGTGTTCTTGTTAATACAAGATAAATGGAGAATCAAACTAAAGAGTTTGATTCTTGTAACTAGTAAAGAACAACTACAAGTAAGTAAGTAATAATCAAAGACTAGTAACAATAAACAAAAGATGATGATGATAGATGTTCTTGGTTTCGGGTTTAACAAGAAAAGAAGAAAGAAAGAACGTTCAAGTTACTTACAACTTAGAGAGAAAAGAGAGAAAGTTGGAAGTGTTTTTGTGTGTGTGTTTGAATGAGAGAATACAAGTGATGAAGTAATGAGAAAATGAAAACAAAAACCCCATCTAAAGGCCATATGGCCGACGGTCATACCAAGGGTGAGGGAGGAGGAGTTTGTTCCTTGGTCACTAGCATGAAAAGCCTTAAAAGTTTGGTTATTATGTGTGCTTGCATGGGGATTATGTAGTAACAAGATTCTTCATGACATAACTAGCTAATTACACTTCAAAAGTAATACTTACAACCATGGGCTCCTAACTAATCCATTAACATATGTAGGGTGGGCTCATAAGCCCAACAACACTAATCCAAGCCCAAGTTCCATTAATTTACAAATTAATCCAATTAAAGCCCATGAAACTAACTAATAACCATAGTTAATTAAAATGATTAATAAAACTAATCATGAATGTAAATAATATCTGAAAATATTATTCGTGTAAGTTTCGGGTGTCACAAAGACGTTTCGGGCAATTAAAGTCAAGTACGGTTAATCATGGAAACAAGTAAATGTAATAACATACATTCGTTTAATCACAAGTATTAATAATAATAATTATTAATTAACGTTGGAAAAACCAGAGTCGTTACATTTAAGCCAAGGAGTAACGAGGTTGCTGGTATGTTTGCTGGTAATATGGTGGAATATAAAAGGTTCCCCGGTAACGATGACGAAAGGCAAACTTATATATCAAAATTATAGTAGAGTTCATTCGAATGAAAAGTCAAAATTGATTTGCTGGAGCTTTGACAAAATTGGCTATTTTGTAAAGGGTTTGTAAAGTTATTTTCGGTAATAACAACGCCAAAGGAGCTAGCACAGATACGTGTTAAACGTTTACTCAGTTTCCAAGAGTTTTTCAGGTGCATAACTATATGCATCAATCTTTTCTTCCGTAAATGATGTGCGGTTGGTTTATCCTCTCGGTTGAGGTGTTTTCAAGAATCAAGAAAGGTTTGAACGCAGATTGTAATCGTCAAGATACAAATGAGGTTTAAGATGAAATCAAGTGGCAAGCTTGAAGAAATGTTTAGTTTCATATGTTATAATCAATATTTTAATTGTCCAATGTTGGTAGTCTACAGTTAATAGTCCACAATTAGTAATTCAATAATTCATATATAGTTTAATATATAATATTCGAATTAATTAATACGTATCGTGACCCATTGTATACATGTCTCAGACTCGATCACAACTCAAAGTATATATATTATTATAGAATCAACCTCAACCCTGTATAGCTAACTCGATCATTACCGCATATAGAATGTCTATGGTTATTCCAAATAATATATATAGATGCGTCGATATGATATGTCAAAACCTTGTATACGTGTCTCGATATTTAAAGTGCGTAAAATAAATAACAGAAATTAAATGAAGTTAAATAAAATTGCGAGAATATAAATTGCGATAAATAAATTGCGATAAATAAAATGTAATCAGTTAGCTAGGAACAGTTAGCTAGGATTTTGTTAGCGTGAATTCTTAAAAAAATTTCTCATAGTTAATTTGTTTATTTCTAACAAATTTTATTTTGTCTAACGTTTTCTTCATTATGCCACTTGTTGGATTCTGATAGGTCAAAATCCAAATATGAAATTGACTGAAAATGGTTATTCTGCGGTGAACAGATTCGTATATCTGTGGATGTAAGTAGGATAGTAAATGACTGTTGAATCAGATTGGAAGAATGTACAGTGTAACTTATTAATGTGAAATCTAAATATTTCTCGGGTATTACCTACCCGTTAAAATATTTTCACCATTAATAGTTTGTACGAAAGAATTTTAATTACAATCTTTATGAGAATATACTTACATATATATTTTCTTCAGATGTAATCATGAGTTTAATGAGTCAATATGATATTAGACTCATTTGATTTACCGTTAGAATAAGAATATATAATCTCTAAAACATTAAAGATTATATAATCGCCATGAAGAGCGAAGATAATTGATGTAGAACGATACGTAGAACGATGATTATACTCGAGGTACATAATGAGATGTTGAGGCATGGATTGTTGATGGTACTGGTGCTGTTATTGATGGTACTGTTGGTGCCAGTGATGTTGCTGAAGCTGGTAAATTTTGCACCATATTCTCCAAATTGATTACTCGAGCGCGAAGTTCGTTGACTTCTTCTATTATTCCGGGATGATTGTCGGTCGGAACGAGCGGATGAATAAGGTTCAAAATTTGAGATAGTATATAATCATGACGAGATACTCTGGAAATGAGAGAGAAAATGGTGTTACGGACAGGTTCACCGTAAGTGCTTCAGGTTCATCGTCAAGAGGTGAATTCGATTGATGGAAAAGATCACCTTCTTCTTGTCTCCAATGATTAAATAGACTACGAACCCATCAGATGAATTGGGGATGGCTGATTGGTTGATTCATTCTGGTGACGCTGCTTCTGGAGCTTAGGTGAACATCCATGTCGGAATAGCTGTCGGGTTCCGAAGAACTTGAACTAGTGACGAGTTCCATTTCATACGTTTGAGTAACGGATTTTTTGATAGGAAATGATTTCCGGCTATTGGATGGTATTCTAATTACATAGAATATCTATATATATAGAATAAAAGATTTCATAGATTACGGAAGAATTTACAAAATATGTCAGGCAAAGTCTACAGTAACAGATACGCTAAGATATGAATTTTTGTCTGTACACTATTCATGCAATCAATACAGTAGGATGTGTCTTAGACTTAATATGATAAGCAGGTAATTTTTGACACGAAATGATAAGCAAAACTTTTGACATGCAGACACGGTCGAAGTCCAGACCACTAATGCATCTAAACAACTATCAGTTAGACATACTAATGCAAGACCTGGTTCACTAAGACCACCGCTTTGATACCACCTATAACGACCCGTCCTAATCCATCTGGACGAAAACATTACATTTGGTTACATCGCGAGGTATTTGACCTCTAAATGATACATTTTACAAACATTACATTCGTTTTTAAAAGACAAACTTTCATTACATCGAAAGTTGACGGCATGCATACCATTTCATAATATATCCAAACTATCAATAACTTAATAATAATCTTGTTGAACTCAACGAATCGAATGCAACGTCTTTTGAAATATGTCATGAATGACTCCAAGTAATATCTCTAAAATGAGCAAATGCACAGCGAGGGATTTCTTTCATACCTGAGATTAAACATGCTTAAAAGAGTCAACCAAAAGGTTGGTGAGTTCATTAGTTTATCGTAATCAATCATTTCCATAATTTAATAGACCACAAGATTTTCATTTCCATTTCTCATATACATAATCTCATATCAGGCATTTCGAACGGCATAGAGATAAAAATCATTCATATGGTGAACGCTTGATAACTAAACTAACAGGATGCATATAGAATATCCCCATCATTCCAGGACTCTCATCGGACATGATAATCGAAGTACAAAAGCATTCGTAACCCGAATGGGACATGTCAAGGTCCATAGATCTATCTTTAGGATTCGCGTCAATTAGGGGCCATTTCCCTAATTCTTAGGCTACCAAGCTAAAAAGGGGCATATTCGATTCGATAATCCAACCATAGAATGTAGTTTCAATTACTTGTGTCTATTTCGTAAAACATTTATAAAAGCAGCGCATGTATTCTAAGTCCCAAAAATATATATTGCAAAAGTATTTAAAAAGAGAGCAAATGAAACTCACAATACGATATTTTGTAGTAAAAATATGCATACGACGGAACTGAACAATGCAAGGTTGGCCTCGGATTCACGAACCTATATCAAGTATATATATTAACACGTATAATGGTAATCGAACAAATTTAGGTATTATTAATTGTTATTTTAGTAACTTGTATGTTTCATTAATAACTAAATTAACTATATATATATTTTATATACATTAAATAGATAATTAATATTTATTACAAAAATATTAATATAGTTATGCTTTATGTTAATAATATATTTTTTATATAGAAAATATTTATTTGATATATTAATAATACTAATAATAATGATGATTAAAATAACAATATTAGTGTTAGAAATAATAATAAAAATGATAATAAAAATAATAATGATAAAAATAATGATAATAATTCTAATAATAATAATAATGATAGTTTTAATAGAAAAAATGATAATTTCGGTAAAAATGTTAGTTTCAATAACAATACTACTTACATTAATAATGATAATAATAATAATAAAAACATGATAAAATTAATAATAATAATAATAATAATAATAATAATAATAATAATAATAATAATAATAATAATAATAATAATAATAATAATAATAATAATAATGAGTAATATGTAAACTACCTCAAAGGAGTAGTCCTAAAAAAATGCCCAAGTCCGGGTTTGAACCCGTGACGTCCTGCTAACCCTATAATATCCTTAACCATTGATCCATTTAGATTCTTCTGAAATAATTCCTATCTATATAACCCTTGTTTTTTTCTTCCTGTTTTCCCTATTTCTCCTTCTTCTTTTTCTAAAAAAAAATGCCATGGATGAGGATTGAACCCGCGATCTCTTGATTAACACCAACAAACCTATCCATCTGATCTAGTATGTCTTTCTGTTTTAAATTCCCATTTTATTCCTATATCTTCATCTGTTCTATTTCTTTTTCTTCTTCCTTAAACTTACAACCCATCATCATAATCATAATCAAATCATGATTTAATACCTACATAAAATCATATCTATACAAACTTCCTGTCATCATCTCTATATATGGTCATCTACATTTAAATCATCATCAAGATCACATAGAATACGGCCCAATAAGCCCTATTATCTACGCCCAACACGAATACGACCCAATAAGGCCTATTATCTAAGCCCAACATGAATAGTCCAGTACCCATATTAAATTAAATAGCTGTAGTTTTCTGTGACCGATTGGAAAAAAAAAGAAGCCAGAATTTGGACATCGTGACTTTCACTATCCCATGAGATCATAACATCATCATCAATTGTCACAGCTCATAGTATCATCATTATCATGAAACATTCATGATTATTATGATCATCATCTTCTTCATCATTTACCATCACCATAACCTCATTATCATCATCGTTCTTCTGATCATCATTATCGTAATCACCATCATCATCATTTTATGTATCATCATCTCCATCATCATCAACATCATACATCTATCGTCCATCATCAATGATATCATCGTACATCACCATCATACATCATGATCACCGAGTCATCATCATAACATAATTATCATACTTGCTACTGTAACATCATTTATCTATATTTCTGATCATCATTTTTCTACGCATGATTAGAAACAGAAATGAAAGTGTTGTAGCAGCAAAAAAATATACTGTTCATTATCTTCTTCGTGGGTTTCGATGTTATTGGTTTATGACATCAAAAACAAGTATAAAATAGAAGCAATAATAGAGTAATAGCAGTAGCAAACAACAATATGTGTTGGTTGGAGGAATTCATTCTCGGACAGACAAGAACAATCAACGAAAGAAAAAGAGAAAACAATAAATAATGAAGGTGTTGTTTAAGGTTGTTACCGTCTGATCACCATAGAAACTTAAACAAAGTTGTAGCAGCAGCGGTACAACAGCAGCTTTGATTGATTAGTAGCATATTTTAAATGGGTTTGTTTTGAAACAGTGAGGGTGATGAAAGTGATGATGGTTGTGGTGGTTATTTAAGGTGGTTGTTGTGAGGTTGAAGGTGGCGGTGGTAGGTTCAAAGTGGTGTAAGAGGGTGGTGATGATGAAGAAGGTTGAAGAGGCAACGATGATGGTGGTAGTCGTGTAAAAGGTGATGGTGAGCTCTAGGGTGTCACGGTGGTGATTGTAGCTTGATATTAAGGTTGGAGAATGGTGGTGTGTGGTGACAATCGACAACGGTGGTCGGTTGTCAAGAATGGAAGAGTGGTGATGGACTTCTGAACAAAAATAGGTACAAGTTCTCGATTGATAGAATATATCTTCACATGTATATAGTTATATATATATATATATATATATATATATATATATATATATATATATATATATATATATATATATATATATATATATATATATATATATATATATATAATATAGGTATTAGATGAAGAAAGTCACAAAGCACACAGTAATAATTCATTATATCAAAATATCAATCGTGCATACAATGAAGCAGCCGGACTCTTGTCCTATTATCAAATCACGGAGTATTAAGTCGTGTCCATTGCTAAACAGTTAACGTATAAAAGTGTTCCTAAAAAATCCCAAATTTTTAAACTAAATATATTTATTTATTTTGGTCATTAAATGTTTGAAACCTAATCAAAAAGGTGCGTCTAATTGCTATTTTTAATTCTAAGTAATTTGTACGGAGTATTAAGACTCGACTCATCAAAGTAAAAATATTTTTAGTAAATCCTATATTTTATATAACTTAATTATAGATCAACGTTTATCTTTATCTCATCATGAAGTCGTATTTAGACTTGTTTAATATCAACCATAAAAATAGACCTGTCATTAGAGCTCGATCCTAATTCAAAATTAAATATTTTTAAAATTAATCAAATAGATTATAATTATATTTTACTAAAGCTAAATTTATATAACTCGTTTTCGGATCACTGTTTATTCTTAAAATCATATAAGTTTGAATTCAACTTTTTCAAACAAACAACGAGTGCTACAATCGTTTATTAAATGAATTCGAAATCACATATATATACTTTATTTATATATACACATATGTTTTAATTAATAGTTATCATAATATCATATGTTTTTTTACATAATTAATTTTATTAACAATGACATATAATACTTCAAATTATATTTCAAATTATTATTTATATCTATATACACACGTATCTATTTACAATTAATTGTTCGTGAATTGTCGGGAATGGTCGAAGATTAATTGAACATATGAACATAGTTTTCAAAGTTTTTGAGATTTCAACATTACAGACTTTGCTTATCATGTCGGAAATATATAAAGATTAAGTTTAAATTTGGTCAGAAATTTCCGGGTCGTCACAGTTGTTGTTTATATATATATATATATATATATATATATATATATATATATATATATATATATATATATATATATATATATATATATATATATATATATATATATATATATATATATATATATATATATATATATATATATATATATATATATAGTTGAACCATTCTAAGATACCATAGTAGTGAGGTATTAAGTTCAAACTTCACTAGTAACATTTTTTGGTGGCTATGGAAAGAGTGGGATATCGAGAATCAATAAAACCTGGTGGTTGTTCCATGAAAACATTCTCCGTAATATGGCCATTCAGAAATGCATTTTTGACATCAAGTTGGTGAAGTGTCCAATTATGTAAAGTAGAGAGAGAACAATACGATCTGTAGCCGCTTTAACTACAGGACTAAAGGTTGCGGAGTAATCAAGGCCAGGTACCTGAGTGAAGCCTTGAGCAACAAGGCAAGCTTTGAAGCGATCAATAATACCATTCTAGTGAAACTGTGTACGAAACACCCATTTAGATCCAACAACATTAGAGTGCTTCGGTCTCGGAAAAAGTTCCCAAGTACGATTTTTATGTAAAGCTGTCATCTCCTCACGCATAGCAGAAAACCAAGCAGGATCCTTTGATGCAGACTTGAAACCACGAGGTTCAGAATGAGCTAAGAGAGCTTGATGGAGACCATAAGGAGCAACCTGAGATAGATCAAGAATGTGACATGGTTAAATATTCCAGCCTTTGATCGTGTAGTCATCAGATGACTATTCGAAACATTAACAGGAGCCGTGGAAGGCACAACTGAAGGTTGTGTATTAAGGATTGGAGACTCAACAATGTGGATCAGCAACTGTAACATCTTCAGTTTCTGGACAAATTACACATGATGAAGATGCTGGCGATTGAGAACGATGATGTTTTATAGGCAAAACAGACGAGTCATTAGACGGAACCGAAATCATAGGTTGTTGATCATCGACGCTAGAAAATAGCAAGGATGCTATATCTGGGTTAGGTAAAACACCATAAAACGAGAACACTTCTTCATCAAATTGAGCATGACGGGTGATGTAGATGTGACCAGTGGCATTGTCAAGGCAACGGTAACCTTTATATTAAGGACTATATCCCAAAAAAATACATGCAGTGCTGCAAGGTGCTAATTTGTGAGGAGAGTAGTCTTGGAGATACGAAAAAACCCAACAACCAAATGTTCTAAAATTGTTGTAAGTTGGAGTAGTAGAAAACAATAACTCATACGGGCTGTTAGATTTTAACCCAAGTGAGGGTAGGTGGTTAATAATATATGTAGCAGTAGCAAAGGCGTCTGTCCATAGAGACGTAGGGGCATTTGCATGAAATAACATAGCAAGTCCGATCGCAGTAATATGTCGATGCTTGCGTTCAACACGCCCGTTTTGTTGAGGGGTGTATGGGCAAGACATTTGATGATGAGTGCCATTATCAAGAAGAAGTGTGCGAACCTGATGATTTACGAACTCTGTACCTTCATCACTTTGAATAGTTTTAATCTTGCAAAAATTGATTTTGAACAAGCTTCAAAAAAGCAACAAATATATCATAAAACTCAGTTTTGGTTTTAAGCGGAAAAAACCAAGTAAATCTTGAGTAATCATCTACAAAAACCACATAATATTGATAACCATGTGTAGAAGTAACAGGTGTCGGGCTCCATAGATCCCAGTGTTTTTAGTCTAATACACTTGACGATCGTTTTTCATTATTATCAAATGCTAAACGCTTACATTTAGAAAGTTGACAAGGAGAACATAAGCGTGATGTTGGTAAAATAGATGTAACCATCAATTTTCCTAACTTATTCAGTAAGGAAATAACATCGAAATTGACTTGTCCTAGTCGACGATGCCAATGCTCATATGATCCACGTAAATGTCGAGTAGATAAGTGTGAGATAAATGCCTTTTGTCCTCGATCGAGTATGTACAACTCATGATGTTGTCTACCTGTTGCTAAAACAGCCTATGTGTGCCTGTTCAAAAAAAAGAAACGAATTGTCGAATAATATGATGTCAACAGGATTATCATTAGTAAGCTTGCTAACAGAGAGCAAGTTTTTGGTAAGATAGGGCACTACAAGGACATCAAACAACTTAATATCTTTAGAAAAAGCTGTAAAACCTGAGTGACAGATAAACAGATTGGTACCATCACCGATGGTTATTTTGTCATTACCTGTATAAGGAGTATGTGAGTCCAAGACAGAAGATGATGGAGTCATGTGAGCTGTAGCACCAGAGTCAACACACCAAACATGTGTGCTATTGTTAATATGGCAACTAGGATGAAAGGTTTGTTCCACATTCACATTATGGCCGTGACCAACATATGATGGCAACGTAGAGCAAGAAGACGCATAATGTCCATTAGCTCTACAGAGTTGACAATGAGGGGTATGACGACCACAAACTCTACTGATTGAGAAAGAATAGAGATTATTATTGTGGAGACCACTTCTATAGGCGTGATTTAGGATGATAACAAAAGCAGCCATGAGAAAAATTTAAATAATGACGGAAATAAGATATATAGACTTCGATAGATATTCAGGGAATTATAAGAACAAAATAAATAATTAAATAAGTATTAATTGATTCGTGTTATGTCAGCAATGATAGAATAAGAAAATAGAGAAAAAGTCTTTTGAAGGTAGGTGGCATAAAACAATTATTGAAGAACCGACCAGACTTCAAAGTTAGTGACACAAATCAGTGAAATAAAAATTTTATGGAAACACCAATAGGGAATCAAACATGTATCAATAGTGGATCGATTAATTTTTGCAAAACATACGCCAGCAACTATCACTAATAGAGAACAGCCCATTAGGGACGACATATTTCCCTCATTCGGGATGACATGTCGTCTCCAATAACCTTTTGGAGGGAGACTTACTCTTATCAAATCGATACTTGGAAGTTTAGGTATATACTATCTTTCATTATTTAAGTGTCTTAAAACAGTTTTACATGAATTAGAGAGATTACGTTGTATATTTTTTTTGGGGTGAGGACGATGAATGTAGAAAAATGGCACGGATCAAATGGGACACCATTTTATCTTCGTTTGATAAGGGGGATTAAATATTGGAAGTCTGGAGTCGTTTAATATGGCTCTCTTGTTTATGTGGATTTGGAAATATAATGTTGATTCAAAATCGTTATGGAAAGATGTGATCTATTCAATTTATGGCCCAACAGTTGATAATGTACAGTCTGCTCACTCTAGTCGTGGTTTTTGGGCTAATATCATTAAAATGTATATTAAGGTCCAGCAGCAGAATATAATTCCTCAGAACCCTATCAAATTCAAACTGGGTAATGGCAGCAACATACATTTTTGGCAAGACTGCTAGATCACATATAAACCCTTTTGCGAGTCTTTTAACAGATTATTCCACTTGGCGTCTGATAAAACATGTACCATAGCTGAGAAATTCATTGATGGGGAATGGCGATGGTATTGGCACAGATCATATATGGGTAGCAGGAACGAACACAGTTTAAGCAACTTGAGAGAAATGGTTAGAGATGTCCCGATCTCTAATATTGCTGATTCTCTAGTTTGGGTGATTAATAACAAATATTCTTATATTGTAAGTGATACACGAAGATATATCGATAGCATTAGATTACCTACAGTTCCATTAAAAACAAGATGAGTCAAGGTGATTCCTATTAAAATTAATATCTTCTTATGACGTGTGGCTCATGATCGTTTACCTACGCGGTTGAAGCTATCTAAAAGAGGTCTTGAAATTCAAAGCATTGGATGTCCAATATGCAGTTCCAATGGTGAATCCTTATATCACTTACTATTTTCGTGTCAAGTAGCAATAGACTTATGGAGAAGAATATCTACTTAGGTTGGTATGGATGTTACTCATTTTGTAAATTGGGAAGAATGGATCATCTGGTTTGATGGTTGGACTGAATCAGTTTCGAAGAAAACACGATTGCATTCGATTATGGCTGCTACTTTCTGGTTACTATAGAGACATCACAATGGAGTTTTACACCCGGAATCGGAAATTAGAAAAGGAGAATTGTTTGATTTTTCTCGAATGTATTCTTATTCATGGTTGTTCAATAGGAGTAAGCACAATATTGGGTGGAACAATTGGCTACTAATGCCATTGTAATCTTTTTTTCCCTCCTGTATCTTCTTGCTAGAGGGGTTATATTTAAATAAATATATTGCCATTAAAAAAAAATGTCGTCCCGAATAGGTCGTCCCCAATGATCCGTCGCGAAAACTTTTTCGATACGACCTCGTTTTTCTTCGGGATGACCGTGGGTCCCACTTTGACTTTTCTGCTGACAGATGGTGAGAGTTTTTCCGAACGAATTTTGGGGACGACATGTCGTACCTAAAGAAATAATATCAAAATATTGTCGTATTGCCAACGAATTAAAATAATTATTAAATAAAATATATGGGGACGACCTTTAGGGACAACATGTCGCCCCTAAAAAAATTAATAAAATAATAATAATAATTATACATTTATTATATAATTATTATTCTTGGCAAAACATTAGGGACGACCTTTGGAGACGACATGTCGTCCTCAATAAGCTGCTGCATTGTTCAGGCAGTTTTAAAACTGCTGTATTTCCAGCTGTTAAAACGGCACATTTACACAAAATAAAACCCT
Organism: Rutidosis leptorrhynchoides; assembly: GCF_046630445.1. Taxonomy (NCBI): domain Eukaryota; kingdom Viridiplantae; phylum Streptophyta; class Magnoliopsida; order Asterales; family Asteraceae; genus Rutidosis; species Rutidosis leptorrhynchoides. Next base: position 346,587,686 of record NC_092335.1, on the reverse strand, counting down.
GCTGTACAAAACATAAAATATAGTCCAAACACAACCATAACATTAATTAAAAACATGTCTCCAAGTTATACACACCGAGTATCTAACGATTACATTACGAAACAAATTAAAGTTTACGAACCAAATTCGAGTATCAAACAAATACAAACAAAACACTTACCTTTGTTCTTTATCATCTTCTTCTTGTTGGAGACATTCATCACCTTCGCTTTTAAACTCATCATCTTCGCCTTCACGTTCACTCTCATCAACTACGACTTTACGTTCACCCTCATGATCATCTTGAGTTGATGGGAAAAAAGATTGCCATTGGGTGGGATAGCCATACCATTATACACAAAAGTATCGTATACGGCGGCCTTTAGCAATTGTTGTTCAGAACCCACCAGTGGTGGTCTTGTTTGACACGTAGATGATGAAGATGATGTACTATCCGATCCGGGTAACGTCTTACCCACACAACGACGATGCCTACGTCGTTTGCCTAAAACTCGTAACATAATTTCTTGATCACTCTTTTTTGGATGGCAATTTTTTTCTTGCACCATTTTATCCTACAAATTAAGTGAATAAATATTAATATTGGGACTATCATATATTAATACGACATTATATAACCCTTTTTAACCCATATTGACCCCAAATGACCATTTGACCCATATTGACCACAATTTACCTCATTTCACTCAAAATTAAAGAAGATATGAGATTAAAAGGCTGTAAATAATGAGATTAATATATATATATATATATATATATATATATATATATATATATATATATATATATATATATATATATATATATGTATGTATGTATGTATGTATGTATGTATGTATGTATGTATGTATGTACTTACGTAGTTCTCCACAGCTAAATCCCCACTCCATCCACTTTTCTTTAATGTGTAGACCATCTTGAAATTCTCGATAGGACTCGGAGGATTCATAGAGTCCTGCAAACACAAATTAAGTCAAATCAAATCTATATCTATATACAAGTATTAAAATACGAAATTAATAAAAATAGGATTTAAGTAATTTACCAAATGGTCGGCGATGGACCTGCTACCCTGCGTACTGGAGTATTTCATCTTCTCCCTATTTATCTTGTTCTCCGCAGAACGAGCCCGGAATTTTGTTGAAAGCATTAAGTCTACAAATGGGTCCCATAGACGCTGTTCAACATTCGGTGGCGGTAGGTTTCGAAGGTTATCGGGAATTTCGTACCCATTATTTCCCGTGAAATACTTTTTTTGTATACTTTTTGCGAATTTCCATCGTTCCGAGCACAAAGAATTTTACCTCAGCTTCCACGACCTTTTATTTTTGTCGACCATCTAGCCAGTCGTTCATTTTAAAGAACCCCTACAACAATATAAAATAAAGTTACATTATTCTATTAGTATAGTAAGTAATATATTATATAAAATTTAAGTTTAAGAAGTAAGTAATCTATCATATAATGAACCGAATAACTTACACAGTTAAAAGCCAAAAATAAAAAGTAAAAAATAAATACAAGTAAGTCAAGGTACAAGGTATTAATTTATTACTAGTTTGCCCACGCAGTAGGTCTACAGGATGCCCGGGGGGGGGGGGGGTGTCATTACCCCCATCCCCTCTATGACTGGTCGCACTGAGGATAAGACTAACCAAACATAACAAATACATCTGCATAAATACAAGTAAGTCAACATTAGGTATATATATCTACCACATACATACATACATACATACATACATACATACATATATATATATACATATACATATATATATATATATATATATATATATATATATATATATATATATATATATATATATATATATATATATATATATATATATATATATATCAGACTAATATGTATGTATATATATAAACACATCAGGTATTTTTTAACAGCATATATGTGTGTATATACATATATATATATATATATGTATATATATATATATATGTATATATATAGATATATATAAATGTGTATATATATATATATGTGTATATATATATATATGTATGTATCTATATATATATATATATGTATGTATGTATGTATATATATGTGTATATATTATATATATATATGTATGTATATATACTGATATATATCAATATGTATATCTATACATACATACATATCGGTATATATATATATATACATATATATACATATCTATGCATATAGCAGACTGATATGTATGTATATATATATACACACACACACACACATCACATCTATTTAATTTTTTTACAACATATATATGTGTATTCATACATACATATATATACATATATATACACATAATGATATGTATGTATGTATGTATATATATATATACTGATATATATAGTAATATATATCAGTATATATATCTATATATACATGTATATATATATGTATATATATACACATGCATATATATATGTATATATGTATATACATGTATATATATATATATATATATATATATGTATGTATGTATACATATATATACATATCTATGCATATAGCAGACTGATATGTATGTATATATATATATATACACACACACCACATCTGTTTAATTTTTTTTACAACATATATATATGTGTATACATACATACATATATATACATATATATATACACATAATGATATGTATGTATGTATATATATATATACTGATATATATTAGTATATATATCTATATATACATGTATATATATATACATGTATATATATGTATATATATACATGTATATATATACATGTATATATATATACTGATATATATCAATATATATATCTATATATAAATGTATATATATGTATATATATATACATGTATATATATGTATATATATATATATCTATGCATATAGCAGACTGATATATGTATGTATGTATGTATATATATATACACACATACACATCACATCTGTTTAATTTTTTTTACAACATATATATGTGTATACATACATACATATATATATACATATATATACACATAATGATATGTATGTATGTATGTATGTATGTATGTATGTATGTATGTATGTATGTATGTATGTATATATATATACTGACATATATACTGATATATATCAGTATATATATCTATATATACATGTATATATATGTATATATGTATATATGTGTATATATATGTGTATATATATATATATATATATATATATATATATATATATATATATATATATATATATATATATATATATGATAGTGCTCGAAATGAACATATATTTAGGTGCAATATCCTTCCAATATGTAAAGATTTCAGTTGCAATTGTTCTATTTACAAGTGATATTCGTTTATATTAAATAAGTGCGAAGACAAAAGGCGAAAACGAAGATTTGAAGACGCAAACGTCCAAAAAGCTCAAATGTACAAGATACAATTCAAGTGGTTCAATTTATTCATGAGAAACGTCTAAAAATGACAAGAGTACAAGTTGCAAAACACAAAGTACAAGATATCTACGCGTACGAAAAGACGTTCAAAAATCTAAAACCGGCACCTGAGCCAACTATCAACGCCCGACGCAACGGACCAAAATTTACAAGTCTACTATGCACAAGAATATAATATAATATTTAAATAATTATATAAATTATTTATATATTATATATTATATTAAATAACGTCGACAAGCAAATGGCCAAAAGTTGGTGAGCTGGAGTGCGTTACTTCACGATCTCGGAGCTGGAAGGCACATTTGCTTCGCGATAGCGGAGCAGTCAGGTCCCAAAATTCCTATAAAAGCCAACGAGCTTCTGCCGAGTTTTTTACAATATATATATATTCCTCTGTATAATATATATATAATATATATATATATTTATAATATAAATATAAATATTAGTTTAGTTTTATATTAGGTTAGATTAGGTAATGTAAAGGTTATTTTTCGGGTTTTGAAGTCGAAGCTCTATCCGTGTAACACTACGCGATAAATAATCAATGTAAGCTATGTTCTCCTTTTTAAATTAATGTCTCGTACTTAAGTTATTATTATGCTTATTTGAGCCGAAGTAATCGTGATGTTGGGCTAAATATTAAGACGGGGTTATTGGATTTTGTGCCATAATTGGGGTTTGGACAAAAGATCGACATTTATGGAAATTAGACTATGGGCTATTAATGGGCTTTATATTAAATAAACAATACCTCGTTAATTTAATATAAAGGTTATGATTTGACGTATCTATATATAACCACATACGCTTAATCGGACACGATGGGCGGGATATTTATAAGTACGAATTATTGTTCATTTGACCGGACACGGGGATGGATTAATAGTTACTGGACTCATTAAAATAGGGGTGGATTACATTCAAGGGTAATTGGTGTAATTGTTAACAAAGTATTAAAACCTTGGATTACACATAGTCGATAACCTGGTGTATTCATTAAACAAAGTATTAAGACGTTGTTACAGTTCGAATCCCCAGTTAGTTGGAATATTTGACTTCGGGTATAAGGTTAAATTTGCCGAGCAGTTTATAATTATGACCGATGAACTATTATGGACAAAAACTAGATAGGTTTCAAATACATCCAGGACAAAGGATAATTAACCCAGGGTAATAAATAATCAAAACGTCAAACATCATGGTTACGGAAGTTTAAATAAGCATAATTATTATATTGTTATTTATTTTACGCACTTTTATTATCGTCATTTATATTTTGCATTAGGTTTTAATTGTGACTTAAAATATAAAATCGACAAACCGGTCATTAAACGGTAAACCCCCTTTTATATATTATTATATATAATTATATATATTTTGTACAAATATAGTTATTTAAAATATAGTGTGAAATAAGCCATCTCCCTGTGGAACGAACCGGACTTACTAAAAACTACACTACTTTACGATTAGGTACACTGCCTATAGTGTTGTAGCAAGGTTTAGGTATATTCCATCTGTAAATAAATAATTAAAACTTGTGTAATTTGTAACGTATTTCGTAATAAAAATATATAACTATTTCGTACCCTCACGCTACATCATCAAGTTTTTGGCGCCGCTGCCAGGGATCGCGAAAATCTGAGCCTGCATATCTCCGCGATCTCGGAGTTTAAGGGGAAGAATGCTACGCGATCGAGTAGCCCCTTTGACAGATACATTAATTACGAAATTAGGTTTTCTTTTTATTAATTATTATTATTATAACCTAATTAGGGTTTTGAATTAATTAAATATTTATATCTAGTTTTAATATATAATTTAATTTTAATATTAAGCTTATTTATTATTATTAAATATATAGATTAATATTTTTATAAAATATAATATAAAAATAATATTTTTAAAATTTTTTTGTATTTTTATCATTTTTAGTTATAATTTGCATTTTTATCGTTTAATCGTAAATTGTATATTTTTCGCTTGTAATTAGTTTTAAGTTTAGTATTTTGCCGTAGTAATTTTTATTTTTAGATTTTTAGGCTTTGCCTTAAAATCCCTTAAGTGCTTTTTCTTTAGACTAAGATTTAGGTGCTTTAGAGTTTTGCGATGCTGTTTATAAATTTTAGTTCCTTTTAAGTTTCGACGCACTACTCTATTTTTATTTTTCGACTCCTTGTTTTTCGACGCACTTTTTATTTTTCTTTTCGACACTCTAGTTTTTTTTTAGGACTTAGAAATTTTCTCTACTTCTTCTCTAATATTTCAAAATGAAAAATTATTTTAAGCGGTTAAATTGATAGACATCCAAATTTTCTGCTTCGTTGTAATAGTTGGATTTGTTAGTGGCTGAGTTGTGAACTTCAGATTTAAAGGGTTCTGGCTCCCTGCTACATCTTTTGGCTATTCGAAACGTGGGCAAAAGCAGAAAAGTCTATTAATTTGATAACTTTAAATAATTTTTATCTTTTTATAACTAATAGGATAATTAGTGAATGCACCACATTGTAGCTAAAATTTGGCCATCGCAATAAAATGGAAAATTTTGAAAACAAGGCCTTGGAAACTCCTTTTGAACTCCAAAATCAATTAAATCAATACTCTCAAACGAGTGTTGATGAAAATTTGTTCGGTCAATCTTGGATCACGAATGACGAAACAATAACTGGTTATGAAATCTGTGGAGATTATCACTCAACATGGGAATGTTACTATTACATTCCTATGGAAAATTATGCACCCATAGAACCTGAATGGAATGATTATGAAGAATACAATTCTAATTGGGACTATTCCTAAGAATATATCCAAACTCAACAACCAGAAGACGAGGAAAATTATGTGTCTGAAAATTCTTTAGATTATATGAAAATCAAACTCGAAAAACTTGATGCTCAATAAGCAAGTTTTTCAAAGAAGTTATGACCATATTCAACCCAATGTGGAGGCAGTTTATGCACTTTTTAATCAAATAATAGTTTTATGCTTGTAATGTGTCAATGTCATTAAAAACATCATTTAATTCATTTAATTCATTATATTGGATGTGAATTCCTATCATGGATCAGAGGGAGTGCGAGGGTGTACCCCTCAAGTCGAGTAAGGAAGGACCCTCATTCATTGGTTCGAGTGGTAATCGAGTTACTTCGTTTTTGTTTTTTAACTTTCCGGATAATTGGTCTCGAGGTGATTGTTGGAGAACATTCAGTCAATATGGGTTTGTTAAAGATGTGTACTTAGCTAGAAAGAGATTATCGAGCGGTCAACGATTTGGTTTTGTGAGATTTGAAAAGGTTAGTAATGTCGAAAGCTTTGAAAAAAAGTTGAATTGCATTCTAATAAATGGAAGGGTGATTCGTGTCTACAAAGCATTGGAGAGGAAGAAGATGGTCGATAGTTCTCATGGTTTGAACATGGGTAAGAACTCTTTGAAAGATGAATGCAAGGCTGATTTTTCAGGCACATATGTGAACTCCGTTCCACCTATAGGTGAAAATCCAGGAGGGAGATCCTTCGTCGATGTTGTCGCAGGGTGTGAAAGTAAATCATCCACTTCTAGGGAGGTCACGGAGAACTCTAATTTCATTGAAGTTAAGGTCAACGGTAAGTTGTTCGTGTTTAATCTACCCGAGTCGGTGAGAAATCACAATTTAGTTTTTAGTTATAATAAAGATCGGTTTGCTTGGACATTGATTAAAGTCGATGAATTACATATGAATGATCACAGTGGTGATAACAAAACTTTGAATGTGAATTCTAGCAGTTTCGATAAACATAATGTTTCATCATCTGTGGACAATGAGAAAATTTCTGACGTCAGTAAGGTTCATATTAGTTCTATGGCTGCTCGGTATCGTGATAGTAATACTCCGGCTACCGGATTTCAGGAGTCCGGTATCTCTGGGGTGGTCTTGAATCATGAGGTGATCGAGATTAAAGGTTGTGATTGCTCTTCGATGGATGTCTCACCGGAAATCTTTTCCGGCGCCGATGTGAAAGAAACAGAAGGTCAACAGTTGCACACTTCTGTGTATTTTGAGGAGTCATCGCGTGCTGGTTGTTATGTTCCCAATGAAGAAATTGAAAATTTCAAAGAGGCGCCTGATTTAGAGACTTGTGAGGTGTCCTCTAATGGTGGTTGTGGTGCTTCCAATAAAGAAACTGATAGTTCCAAGAAGGTGCATGTTTCAAATAATTTTGAAAGTGTTTTAAGCTATGAAAGTGGACCAAATCCTAATCGTGAAGGGATTTTCAATCGTGGGCCTAATTCTAATTGTGAAGGACTTTCCAATCGTGGGCCAAATTTTAATGGATCAAAGTCTACTAATTCAGTTGACTTGGAAAATGGGCATTGTGTTGATATTTCTACTGCATCTGATTTGGATTATATGAGCCGTGACCGTGAGGTTGCAAATAATTCTAGTTTAAACAAAAGCCAAGGTGTCAATTTACATGACCTGACCGCGGTTGCTCGTTTTCGTGTTAAGGAGAGAAAAATTCATCCATTGATTAAAAGTCGTTTCATTAAACACGTTTGGGGAAGGAGAAATATGAAGCGTAGACGACGTCGAGAAAATTTTCGTTGGCATGAAAGATATTTTATCGAGAACGTGATGAAAGATTCGGATGAGGACGATGATGAAGTTGGTTGTTGCTCATGTTGTTCTTCCTGCGCGCCCTCGGATTCAGATTCGGATTCATAGTCTCCATTACTTGTCGTCGGGTGTTTTTTAGTGTTTTCGTGTGCTAGTGTCTCTTTAGCGTTTCGAGTTTTGTTTGTTTTGTGAGTTTTATTCGTGTGTTTGTGTGTGGTCTCGTGTTCGTATGTGCGGTCCGCGTCATATCTAGCTACTTGCTAGTGTAATTCGTGTTCTTTTATATATATAAAACTTACTTGCCTTTCAAAAAAAAAAAAAAAACTTGATGCTCAAAATGAACAAATGAGAGAGTTTGTAAATCGGCAAGCTGAAACTCTATCAGATTACACACCTGTTGATCTGAGGAGTATTGTACAAGAAAATCTCATATCATCGAATTTTGATGAATTCGAGAGCTCCGAAATCACCAACTATCCCGATGATACTTTTTATTCCGCTTTACCAATTTCACAACATATCGACACATTAGCCTCTACCGACGAAATCATCGATCCATCAATGGATGAAGAAGAAGTAAGGGTGACAAATTGGTACTCTTAGGAAAATGATAACGTTGAAAATTTTACCCCCGAGACCAAAGTGGTGGGACCGATAAGTACCATTAATGAAGAAGAATCTACTTCGATCCCGAAATTCACCATTCCACAACCTTCCAACCCAATATTCTCAATAGAGGAGTCATCTACCGAAGATAACTACGAGCTGTAATAGATAATGACACCTCGGATTTCACCCAATTGGGTAATAGAGGTGAAACCTTTGATCCCAAGAATGAACGAAAGGAAATGTTAGGAATTGTCCACCCTATAGTATGTATGTCGGTGTATATCGATCCATTTGACCAAGAACCGGAAAAGAGACATATCCATTTAATAAAAGCTACACTTAAAAAAGAATTAAGTAGTGACGATCGGGTGAGTCTAAACTTTAAACCCATTGATATATTATACACCACTCGAGATGTAAATAACTGGCTCACTATTCTAATTCGTGGAACTTATTCTACCGACTTCACATGTCGTCAGTTAAGTGTGGGGAAGTCTAACCCCACTTAACGAAAAATTAGGGGTTCGGGTTAGTGCATAACTCGTTAATAAACATGCATAATGAGTAAGGGTAAACGACGCATTTTCAAATATTAGCAAACAGTTCAGAAAAGCAACCGTTTTTGAAGAAAAACATGTGTGATAAAACAAGAAGGAATGAACAATGAGGTGCACCATCTATCATTCGATGAGCTTTGTAATTACAAACTGGGTATTTTTAATCACTTTTCTACACTAATCACCCTCATGAATTTATAATTATAGTGTGATTTCATGCAAATGAGGGCATTGCATGATCTCAAGTGTGGGGAAGGGTTATAAATTCTCTCGGGTTTGCACTTGGTTTATTTGCCAAATTTTGTGAAAATTTGAAAATTTTTCAACTAAACGAATTCAAAATCATGTTTATATATATTTATGAACGATAAAACTAGGTGTTAATACCGAAATTATTGTTACCTAGAAAAGGACATAAATTGAGAAACAACTAAAACGCTTGAATTTATTTATTAAGATATAAAAAGACGCATGAAAAAAGCCAAGTGTGGGGAGAATGTACCAAGTTATTCCATTAAAAACTATGTATCACATGTTTCTGTAAAGTTATTGCAGGTACTTTTTGGACTAAATTAATCGCTTTACCCGGTTTATTTGAAAGAAAAGATGGATCTACACGATGAATCAATTCCATCATTAAAAGGAAGTAAAGTCTTCCGAAAAAGACACGCGCTTCTTGATTTAGGTCAAGAAGTTGTCGTCCAGACCAGCTGTAGGTTGACGAAAAATCTAGAAAAGTCATCTCTAAAATCAGCAGGAAATCCACGGACCTCAACATCAAACAGGGTCGCCATGTGGTCAGACTTATCCTAACCATGAGAGGATCTGTCTCGTAAAATAGGGAGGGCGCCGTGCAAATTAGCTTGATAAGACTAATGAATCAGACCCCCAGAAAGGATAATCTCCTTAAAGATTAAAAATCAGCTTTTAAGCCTGATATTACTCAATCCTTGAGATTGACCTTAAAGATTGAGAATTAAAACTCATGGAATTCGATGATATCTAAACTCGAGCTTGAACGAGAAAATATTTTGATCAAAATTAAAACCGATTTGTTTTCTGAAAACCCATTTTCAATGCATTCATTACTATTGAATGTAAAATCCTAAGAATTCATCGGAATTCATTAGGTCACCTGAACCAAATCGGGTGTCAACCGTAAGAACGGTGGTTGCATAGCATGGTCGAAGATAAGACCTTGTGCCAGACAGAAAAATTATAGGATGATCTTTACTATTGCTCCTACAAAGGATAGTAATAGCATCCGACACGTTTTAGACCATGAACAAATGCATGTCATTAGACATTGCCTTAACAGTTTCTTGTTCATCGCTTTCCTTTACAATCGGACAGTAGTTTGCCGAAAGGTAATATACGGGACAAGTAAACTGGACGTGTTGCTTTCCTAATACAAGGTTAGCAAGTGGGTAACACAAAACCACAAGTGTTGAGCTAAAATTTTCAAATCTGAAACCCACAAAACCCACAAAAATATTTTGCAACACCGGTGAAGGGTTATTCCGGAAAACTAATCTAGGGCAAAAGCTAGAATCAAATTTTCAAAAGATCAAATGTTTTCATAAAGATCCAATTTCTTTAAAGGATCTAAATTTTCATAGTCATGTGGGACTGTAAATCACACCGTTACTATCATTATCTATACCGCCGTATCAAAATCACTGATGTATAAAGTGTGAAGAATAAAGAAGTGATTCGTGTGATTTAATTTCAAGTTATGTATTGCTTGAGGACAAGCAACGTTCAAGTGTGGAGATATTTGATAGTGCTCCAAATGAACATATATTTAGGCGAAATATCCTTCCAATATGTAAAGATTTCAGTTGCAATTGTTCTATTTACAAGTGATATTCGATTATATTAAATAAGTGCGAAGACAAAAGGCGAAAACGAAGATTTGAAGACGTAAACGTCCAAAAAGCTCAAATGTACAAGATACAATTCAAGTGGTTCAATTTATTGATGAGAAACGTCTATAATTGACAAGAGTACAAGTTTCAAAACAAAAAGTACAAGATATCTACGCGTACGAAAAGACGTTCGAAAATCCGAAACAGGCACCTGAGCCAAATATCAATGCCCGACGCAACGGACCAAAAATTACAAGCCTACTATGCACAAGAATATAATATAATATTTAAATAATTATATAAATTATTTATATATTATATATTATATTAAATAACGTCAACAAGCAAATGGCCAAAAGTTGGTGAGCTGGAGTGCTTTACTTCGCGATCTCGGAGCTGGAAGGCACATTTGCTTCGCGATAGCGGAGCAGTCAGGTCCCAAAATGCCTATAAAAGCCAACGAGCTTCTGCCGAGTATTTTACAATATATATCTATATTCCTCTGTATAATATATATATATATATATATATATATATATATATATATATATATATATATATATATATATTATATATATTTATAATATAAATATAAATATTAGTTTAGTTTTATATTAGGTTAGATTAGGTAATGTAAAGGTTATTTTACGGGTTTTGAAGTCGAAGCTCTGTCCGTGTAACACTACGCGATAAATAATCAATGTAAGCTATGTTCTCCTTTTTAAATTAATGTCTCATACTTAAGTTATTATTATGCTTATTTGAGCCGAAGTAATCGTGATGTTGGGCTAAATATTAAGACGGGGTTATTGGATTTTGTGCCATAATTGGGGTTTGGACAAAAGATCGACATTTGTGGAAATTAGACTATGGGCTATTAATGGGCTTTATATTAAATAAACGATACCTCGTTAATTTAATATAAAGGTTATGATTTGACGTATCTATATATAACCACATACGCTTAATCAGACACGATGGGCGGGATATTTATAAGTACGAATTATTGTTCATTTGACCGGACACGGGGATGGATTAATAGTTACTGGACTCATTAAAAAAGGGGTGGATTACATTCAAGGGTAATTGGTGTAATTGTTAACAAAGTATTAAAACCTTGGATTACACACAGTCGATAACCTGGTGTATTCATTAAACAAAGTTGATGATGTAGCGTGAGGGTACGAAATAGTATTATTTTTACTAGGAAATACTACAAAATATGACACAAGTTTTATTAATTTACGGATGGGATATACCTAAACCTTGCTACAACACTATAGGCAGTGTACCTAATCGTAGAGTAGTGTAGTTTTTAGTAAGTCCGGTTCGTTCCACAGGGAGCTAGTGATTACGTACTATATTTTTATAAAACTATATTTATATAAATATATATATATATATAAGTAGTAATATTATTATAAAAGGGGGGTTTTTACCGTTTAATGACCGGTTTGTCGATTTTATATTTTTAAGCGTAAAGATAAATGACAATAATTAAAGTGCGTAAAATAAATAAATGACTATAAATAAAATAACAATAAATAAAATTGCGATAGAATATGAAATAAAAGGATTATGCTTATTTAAACTTCCGTAATCATGATGTTTAACGTTTTGATTTTAATTAATTGTTACTCGGGTTAATTGTCCTTTGTCATGGTTTATTTGATACCTATCTGGTTTTTGTCCATAATAGTCCATCGGTCATAAATATAAAGTGCGAGTGTCCTCGTCAAATTACCCTTATACCCGAAGTCAAATATTCCAACTAATTAAGGATTTAAACTTTGACGCAGTTATCACTTCTGTCAACAATTACACCAGTTATCACTGTATGTAATCCACCCCTGTTTTGATTAGATATGAATATTAATTTACCCACTTGATCAGTTTGAATAATCAATTACCCAACCCGAATAATTAATTAAATGATTATAATAGATTCCATATGAACGTCACTAAATAGGACAACCATAATCATTATTAATTATTAGGATAATTAATTTGAAGATAGGTTCGACAGACTCCAATGAGTTGTCACTCAATTAGACAATACCCCCATCTATTAATAGTCAATAGTCCAATTTCCACAAGTGTCGGTCTTTTGCCCAAACCTTAATTATGGTACAAAATCCAATAACCCCGTCTTAATATTTTAGCCCAACATCACGATTACTTCGGCTCAAATAAGCATAATAATAACTTAGTTACGAGACATTAAATTAAAAAGGAAGAACATAGCTTACAGTGGTGATTAATCGCGTAGCGTTGCACGGACAGAATTTCGACTTAAAACCCGTAAAATATTTCTTACAATAACCCAACTAAACCATAACTTTATTATTAAAATTAACTTATATTAAAATTATAATATAAATATATATTACATATTACAGAAGAGAGAAAGAAATATGAAGAAAGGTGTTCTTTTTCATTACTACGTGAATTCCATTTTATAGGCAAATGTTGATTTGAAATTTTCACTTATGACCCCTTAACTATGCTCAAGTAACAACTTTTTATTATTTATTATTATTCTTATTATGAATTATTTAAATATTATATTATATTCTTGAGCATAGTTAACTTGTAATTTTAGCTCCGTTGCGTCGAGCGTTGAAAGTTGGTTCATGTCTCGGTTCCGAATTTTCGAACGTCCTTGCGTACAATTTAATATCTTGTACTTTGCATTTTGCGGCTTGTACTTTTGTAATTTTGAGACGTTTCTCATCAATATATTGAACCACTTGGAGTGTAACTTGTACGTTTGAGCTTTTTGGACGTTTGCGTCTTCAAATCTTCGTTTTCGCCTTTTGTCTTCGCACTTATTTATTTATTTATTTAAACAATTACAATGAAAATATAATACAATTACATATGAAAACCTATTATTTAGGAGGGATATTGCTATGAAATATATGTTCCTTTTTAGCCTTATCAAATATCCCCACACTTGAGCGTTGCTTGTCCTCAAGCAATACCGAACTTGAAATAAAGACATACATGAATCACTTTTTTATTCATCACACTTTGTACATCAGTGATTTTGATATTGTGGTATAAACAATGATAGTAACGATAGAACCATGGTTTAAGGTGGGTGTGTCATCCACAGTTGCCTCGGGTTTAGGTCAACGACTCTTGCAATCAAATAGCCGATTTACTTTCGGTTTTCAAAGCAAAGTGCACATTTGAAAGGTGGTTTACAGTCCCACATGACTATGAAAATGTAGATCCTTAAGGAAATTGGATCTTTATGAAAACATTTGATCTTTTTGAAAATTTAATCTAGCTTTTACCCTAGATAAGTTTTCCGGAATAACCCTTCATCGGTGTTTGCAAAATATTTTTTTGTAGGTTGTGTGGGTTTCATATTTGAAAATTTTCGCTCAACACTTGTGGTTTTGTGTTACCCACTTGCTAACCTTGTATTGGGAAAGCAACACGTCCAGTTTACTTGTTCCGTATATTACCTTTCGGCAAACTACCATCCGGTTGTAAAGGAAAGCGATGAACAAGAAACTGTTAAGGCAATGTCTAATGACATGCATTTGATTATGGTCCAAAAACGTGCCGGATGCTAGTACTATCCTTTGTAGGAGCAATAGTAAAGATCATCCTATGATTTTTCGATCTGGCACAAGGTCCTGTCTTTGACCATGCTATGCAACCACCGTTCTTACGGTTGACACCCGATTTGGTTCAGGTGACCTAATGAATTCTGATGAATTCTCAGGATTTTACGTTCAATGGTAATGAACGCATTGAAAATAGGTTTTCAGAAAACAAATCGGTTTTATTTTTGATCAAAATATTTTCTCGTTCAAGCTCGAGTTTAGATATCATTGAATTCCATGAGTTTGTAATTCTCAATCTTTAAGGTCAATCTCTAGGATTGAGTAATATCAGTCTTAAAAGCTGATTTTTGATCTTTAAGGAGATTATCCTTTCTGGGGATTTGATTCATTAGTCTTATAAAGCTAATTTGCACGGTGCCCCCCCATTGTACGAGATAAATCCTTCTCATGGTTAGGATAAATCTGACCACTTGGCGACCCTGTTTGATGCTGAGGTCCGTGGATTTCCTGCTGATTTTAGAGAAGACTTTTCTAGATTTTTCGTCAACCTACAGCTGGTCTGGACGACAACTTCATGACCTAAATCAAGAAGCGCATTTCTTTTTCGGAAGACTTTACTTCCTTTTAATGATGGAATTGACTCATCGTGTAGATCCATCTTTCTTACAGTAAATATATTACAGTAAACCGGGTAAAACTAATTAGTATCGTCCAAAGCAAAAGTACCTGCAATAATTCTTATACAAAAATGTGATAGATAGTTTTTAATTGAATAACTTGGTACATTCTCCCCACACTTAGCTTTTATTTATTCTTTTCTTTGCCTTTTTATTCTCTTCTATCCCAATTTAAATGAATTCAAGCGTTTTGGGTTGTTTCTCAATTTATGTCCTCGAGGTAACAATAATTTCGGCATTAACACCTAGTTTTATCGTTCATAAATATGTATAAACATGATTTTGAATTCATTTAGTTGAAATTTTTCAAATTTTCACAAAATTTGGCAATTAAAACAAGTGTAAACCCGAAAGAATTAATAACCCTTCCCCACACTTGAGATCTTGCAATGCCCTCATTTGCATGAAATCAGACTATAATTATAAATTCATGAGGGTGATTAGTGTAGGAAAGTGATTAAAAATACCCAGTTTGTAATTTCAAAGCTCGTCGAATGATAGATGGCGCGCCTCATCGTTCATTCCTTCATTTATTATATCACATTTGTTGTTTTGTATCTTGTCGTCAAAATCAGTAGCTTTTGCTGAACTTAATGTTAGTCTTTGAAAGTGCGTTGTTTTACCCTGTTGTTTACATGATAAAATACAAACATATATACATATTTTTAAAGTTGGGTATATTACCCCAAGTTCAAAAATTTATAAAATAAAATATTTTTTTTTGCATACTTTAAATCAATAAAATTAAAAATAATGATGACAAAATTTTTCGCCCCGCCCTCGGGTAAAGTAATTTCGGCTCAACGACCTAGTCTTCAACTCACGACGAATTTCAGAAATCATTTTTTTTCAACTTAATGAAATAAAGTAAATTTTTGTTTTTAAATTCACACAAAACTTAAAAAGAAAACATATTAATTTCATATAAAACCTAAAAAACAAAAAAATTCAGAATGGGGGGAGAAAACTAGTTCTGTAGTGTCTGCTAGTGGAAAAGACCAATCGGATTCCATTCTCGGAACTACACGAGAACAGAACAACTAACTCCAAACAGCATTTTCTTTTTAGAATATTTGAATCTCCTCACACTTAGGTAGATGTGGTGTCGAAATTGTGATTAACTTCATCGTCAATTTCTCTTGGACCATAATCAACTTGCATATCTGTGACTTTTGCTTTAAGCCATTGACCAGCTTTTTCCGTAATATCCACAAATTCAACTAGCTTCGCCTTTTCTTTAGGCGACAGATTGGATACTAACCGGTTATATAACTTAAAGTTCCCCTTACTTTTAGCATCAATAACCCGTTTAAAAAGTTTCTTCATTGAACTGTTAATAACGGGGTCATTTAATTTCGTATCAACTATGAGGTTCTTTATTATCAAGTCATCATTAGGTGTTACTTCATTTTCCCCACACTTAGGCGTTCTATTATTGTTAAGCATTACCGTTGGAGTTGGTAAAACAACATGGTTCTTACTAATCGTTTTTGTCGGTTCAAAGGTTTTGGTTTGTGGATATTTAGACGTTCGAATCATAAAGGTGATCGATTTCTCATCATTACTAAGTGTCATTCTACCCTTTCTTACATCAAATAACGCCCCGGTGGACGCTAAGAATGGTCGACCTAAAATTAGAGGAACGTTTGAGTCCTCTTCTATGTCAATGACAATGAATTCGACTAGAAAGGTTAAATTACCTACTTGAACGGGTAGGTTGTCAGCAATTCCAACTG
Organism: Rutidosis leptorrhynchoides; assembly: GCF_046630445.1. Taxonomy (NCBI): domain Eukaryota; kingdom Viridiplantae; phylum Streptophyta; class Magnoliopsida; order Asterales; family Asteraceae; genus Rutidosis; species Rutidosis leptorrhynchoides. The sequence goes on along the minus strand of NC_092335.1, from coordinate 346,570,633 downwards.
GGTGCTTAATGGTTTGATCAAGGAGTCGAACACTCATATCCGTTGGAGTTAACTCACCTACACCTAATCTATTATATAATGAAAGAGGCATAACACTCACACTTGAACCTAAATCTGCTAGTGCATCATACATGACACAGTCACTAAGTAGACAAGGAACAATAAATTCACCCGGATCACCTACCCTAAGTGGAGGATTTGGTGGAACTGTCTTCACCGGGTTTACTTCTACTGTTTTTATTTCTTGCACTTTTTTATTCTTCTTCTTCTTCTTTCCAGAGGTATCACAAACTTTATTACCTATTACTTGCTCATACTCAACTCCTTTTCTTGGAAACGGGATGGGTGGTCTGTATGGTGCCACCACTGGCTTTACATACTAGGGTGGTGGTGGTGGTGTAACTTCTTCATTGTTACTTACATCTAAAACCTCCCCATCTTCTGATGCTGGTTTTTCAGAATTTGTTGAAACCATATTAACATTTTCATTCCGAGGATTTACTTCAGTATTACTCGGTAGCTTTCCTTGTTTTCTTTCACTCATCAATCTAACAAGAGTACCTACTTGGTTTTCTAGATTCAAAATAGAAGCTTGTTGAGTTCTAAATGACTGATCAAACCTCTCATTCGTTTGAGTTTGAGTTTCAATAAATTGTGTTTGAGATTCAACTAGCTTAAATACCACTTCTTCCAGATTTGACTTTTTCTCTTCAGTTTGTTGTGGTGGTTTATACAAGCCAGGTCTTTGTTGATTGAAAGTGTTGTTTTGAGTTGGTTGGTAATTCGGACCTTGTTGGTTATACGAGTTATTGTCGGGTCCTTTTGGATTGTAAAGAATGTTTTGATTTAGATTGAAGTTTTGCCTTGGCGGTTGATAATTATTTCCGGACCTTTGGTTCATGTAGGAAACATTCTCACGTTGTTCCATCATTTGTTCAACATTACAATCTTTCGTTAAGTGTGGTCTACCGCATTGCTCACAACTGATTCGTATTGCGTGAATGTCTTTAGTCATCTTTTCCATTCGTCTCTCGAAAGCATCTATTTTTGCGGAAACAGAATCAAAGTTATGGCAAGAATCGGCTCTAGCTGCTTTAGATGATCTAACGATATCTTTTTCTTGGTGCCACTCATGTGAGTGGAAAGCAGTGTTATCAATAATTTTGTAAGCATCAGTTTCGGTTTTCTTCATAATGGAACCACCAGCTGCTGTGTCGATATCTTTTCGTGTAGCGATGTTTACGCCTTTATAGAAGATTTGCACTATTTGAAAAGTATCTAATCCGTGTTGAGGACATCCTCTCAACATCCTTCCGAATCTTGTCCACGCCTCATATAATGTTTCATTTGGTTTTTGCACGAACGTGGCAATTTCTCCTTGAAGTCTCACGGCTTTAGATGCCGGAAAGAATCTTTGAAGAAATTTCTCAACTAAAACATCCCATGTGTCAATCGTTCCTTCAGGTAATGATTCTAACCAATCTTTGGCTTCTCCCTTTAAAGTCCATGGGAACAACATAAGATAAATAGTTTCATCCTCAACTTCTCGGATTTTAAAGAGATTACAAATCCGATTAAAAGTTCGAAGATGTTCGTTTGGATCTTCTTTTGTTGTACCACCAAATTGGCACTGATTGGTGATCATGTGTAGGATTTGTCCTTTGATTTCAAAATCTGATGCTCTAACATCTGGCTGAATAATGGCGTGACCTTGGCCCGTGCGTGTGGCTCTCATTCGATCTTCCATACTTAGAGGTTCCGTTACTTTCATAATTGAATTTGTTGAATACGAATCACTAGAAGATTCTGATTTAACGGTTTATGGTTCAGGAGGAATGATTAGTGGTTCAGGATCTTGGAATTGTCCTTGAATATTCTCCGGATTTTCAATTGTGAGGTCGGGTTTAAAAGATGGATTATCGGAAATTTGAGTTGGAGTTCTTGGTCGACTAGATGATGATTCTAAAGAAAAATCAACGGCGACAATATTGGCTAGATGTCTTGATCGAGTTATAGGTGGTGAACGTATGAAAGGTGGTGAACGTTTTACTCGGTGCATTCACTGAATATCCTATTAGTTTTTAAAAGGAAAGAAAAATTATATAAGTTATCCAATTAATAGACTTTTCTGATTTTGCCCACGTTTCGAATAGCCAAAAGATGCAGCAGAGGGGCAGGATTCGTTTGGTCTCAATATAATTGAGTACTGTTTGGCTCCAATAACCCGGTCCACGTACAAATCCAACTATTACTACGAACCAGAAAATTTTGATGTCTATCAATTTAACCACTTAAAATAAATTTTCGTAATTTTAAGAAATTTAGATAAGAAGTAGAATAAAAATCTTATCCTAAAACTAGAATAGCGAGAAATAAGAAAGAAAAAAAAAACGCGTCGAAAAAGGTCGAAAAATAAAAGGTCGAAAAATAGGCGTCGAAAAATAAAAATAAGAAAGTAGCGCGAAAAACGGCGTCGCAAAATTCTAAAGCACATAAATCTTAGTCTAAGGAATAAGCACTTAAGGGATTTTACGGCAAACCTAAAAATTCTAGAAATAAAAATAACTATGGCAAAACTAAACTTAATACTAAAAATTGTAACTAGAGTCTAAAAATCTAAAGGTAATAAAAAAAACTTTTTTTTTAATTTTTTTTATATTTCATTTTTTAAGGATTTTAAAAATTTTTTTTTAAAATGTTTTTTTTTATATATTTTTTTTTAAAACTTTAATTTTTTTTAAAATTTTTCTTAAAAAAAAATGATTTTTTTTACAATTTTTTTTTTAAAACGAATTTTTTTTTCTTTAAAAAAAACGATTTTTTTTTACATAATTTTTTTTTAAAGGAATTAATAATTTTTTTATTATTATTATTTTTTTAAAACTTTTTTTAACTCATTTACTATTCATGAATAGTAAATGAAAAGAAATTAATTAATTTACTATTCACATGAAAGCGACATGATAGAAATTATTAATTGCAAGTTACATAATATACCCCTGAAATATTTAATAAATACGACTTTTTAAAACTTTTACGATTCAAAATAGTAAAGGAAAGAAATTAATTAATTTACTATTCACATGAAAGCGACATTATAGAAATTATTAATTATAAGTTACATAATATACCCCTGAAATATTTAATAAATACGACTTTTTAAAACTTTTAAAACTTTTACGTATCAAATTTGATTCTAAAATATTATTATATTATTATATTTTATTTCAATATTATTATATTATTATATTTATTAAATTATTATATTTAAATTAATATATCTTTAATCAATCAAAAACTAAAAAAAACTTAAATACCCCGTGAAAACACAAAAAGTGTCCCCGAAATTACTTTTTTGATAACTATATTTTTACAGATATAAATTAAAAATATAGCGTGTTAGCGCTCCCCGGCAGCGGCGCCAAAAACTTGATGATGTAGCGTGAGGGTACGAAATAGTATTATTTTTACTAGGAAATACTACAAAATATGACACAAGTTTTATTAATTTACGGATGGGATATACCTAAACCTTGCTACAACACTATAGGCAGTGTACCTAATCGTAGAGTAGTGTAGTTTTTAGTAAGTCCGGTTCGTTCCACAGGGAGCTAGTGATTACGTACTATATTTTTATAAAACTATATTTATATAAATATATATATATATATATAAGTAGTAATATTATTATAAAAGGGGGGTTTTTACCGTTTAATGACCGGTTTGTCGATTTTATATTTTTAAGCGTAAAGATAAAAGACAATAATTAAAGTGCGTAAAATAAATAAATGACTATAAATAAAATAACAATAAATAAAATTGCGATAGAATATGAAATAAAAGGATTATGCTTATTTAAACTTCCGTAATCATGATGTTTAACGTTTTGATTTTAATTAATTGTTACTCGGGTTAATTGTCCTTTGTCATGGTTTATTTGATACCTATCTGGTTTTTGTCCATAATAGTCCATCGGTCATAAATATAAAGTGCGAGTGTCCTCGTCAAATTACACTTATACCCGAAGTCAAATATTCCAACTAATTAAGGATTTAAACTGTGACGCAGTTATCACTTCTGTCAACAATTACACCAGTTATCACTGTATGTAATCCACCCCTGTTTTGATTAGATATGAATATTAATTTACCCACTTGATCAGTTTGAATAATCAATTACTCAACCCGAATAATTAATTAAATGATTATAATAGATTCCATATGAACGTCACTAAATAGGACAACCATAATCATTATTAATTATTAGGATAATTAATTTAAAGATAGGTTCGACAGACTCCAATGAGTTGTCACTCAATTAGACAATACCCCCATCTATTAATAGTCAATAGTCCAATTTCCACAAGTGTCGGTCTTTTGCCCAAACCTTAATTATGGTACAAAATCCAATAACCCCGTCTTAATATTTTAGCCCAACATCACGATTACTTCGGCTCAAATAAGCATAATAATAACTTAGTTACGAGACATTAAATTAAAAAGGAAGAACATAGCTTACAGTGGTGATTAATCGCGTAGCGTTGCACGGACAGAATTTCGACTTAAAACCCGTAAAATATTTCTTACAATAACCCAACTAAACCATAACTTTATTATTAAAATTAACTTATATTAAAATTATAATATAAATATATATTACATATTACAGAAGAGAGAAAGAAATATGAAGAAAGGTGTTCTTTTTCATTACTACGTGAATTCCATTTTATAGGCAAATGTTGATTTGAAATTTTCACTTATGACCCCTTAACTATGCTCAATTAACAACTTTTTATTATTTATTATTATTCTTATTATGAATTATTTAAATATTATATTACATTCTTGAGCATAGTTAACTTGTAATTTTAGCTCCGTTGCGTCGAGCGTTGAAAGTTGGTTCATGTCTCGGTTCCGAATTTTCGAACGTCCTTGCGTACAATTTAATATCTTGTACTTTGCATTTTGCGGCTTGTACTTTTGTAATTTTGAGACGTTTCTCATCAATATATTGAACCACTTGGAGTGTAACTTGTACGTTTGAGCTTTTTGATGAATTCGAGAGCTCCGAAATCACCAACTATCCCGATGATACTTTTTATTCCGCTTTACCAATTTCACAACATATCGACACATTAGCCTCTACCGACGAAATCATCGATCCATCAATGGATGAAGAAGAAGTAAGGGTGACAAATTGGTACTCTTAGGAAAACAATAACGTTGAAAATTTTACCCCCGAGACCAAAGTGGTGGGACCGATAAGTACCATTAATGAAGAAGAATCTACTTCGATCCCGAAATTCACCATTCCACAACCTTCCAACCCAATATTCTCAATAGAGGAGTCATCTACCGAAGATAACTACGAGCTGTAATAGATAATGACACCTCGGATTTCACCCAATTGGGTAATAGAGGTGAAACCTTTGATCCCAAGAATGAACGAAAGGAAATGTTAGGAATTGTCCACCCTATAGTATGTATGTCGGTGTATATCGATCCATTTGACCAAGAACCAGAAAAGAGACATATCCATTTAATAAAAGCTACACTTAAAAAAGAATTAAGTAGTGACGATCGGGTGAGTCTAAACTTTAAACCCATTGATATATTATACACCACTCGAGATGTAAATAACTGGCTCACTATTCTAATTCGTGGAACTTATTCTACCGACTTCACATGTCGTCAGCTAAGTGTGGGGAAGTCTAACCCCACTTAACGAAAAATTAGGGGTTCGGGTTAGTGCATAACTCGTTAATAAACATGCATAATGAGTAAGGGTAAAAGACGCATTTTCAAATATTAGCAAACAGTTCAGAAAAGCAACCGTTTTTGAAGAAAAACATGTGTGATAAAACAAGAAGGAATAAACAATGAGGTGCACCATCTATCATTCGATGAGCTTTGTAATTACAAACTGGGTATTTTTAATCACTTTTCTACACTAATCACCCTCATGAATTTATAATTATAGTGTGATTTCATGCAAATGAGGGCATTGCATGATCTCAAGTGTGGGGAAGGGTTATAAATTCTCTCGGGTTTGCACTTGGTTTATTTGCCAAATTTTGTGAAAATTTGAAAATTTTTCAACTAAACGAATTCAAAATCATGTTTATATATTTTTATGAACGATAAAACTAGGTGTTAATACCGAAATTATTGTTACCTAGAAAAGGACATAAATTGAGAAACAACTAAAACGCTTGAATTTATTTATTAAGATATAAAAAGACGCATGAAAAAAGCCAAGTGTGGGGAGAATGTACCAAGTTATTCAATTAAAAACTATGTATCACATGTTTCTGTAAAGTTATTGCAGGTACTTTTTGGACTAAATTAACCGCTTTACCCGGTTTATTTGAAAGAAAAGATGGATCTACACGATGAATCAATTCCATCATTAAAAGGAAGTAAAGTCTTCCGAAAAAGACACGCGCTTCTTGATTTAGGTCAAGAAGTTGTAGTCCAGACCAGCTGTAGGTTGACGAAAAATCAAGAAAAGTCATCTCTAAAATCAGCAGGAAATCCACGAACCTCAACATCAAACAGGGTCGCCATGTGGTCAGACTTATCCTAACCATGAGAGGATCTGTCTCGTAAAATAGGGAGGGCGCCGTGCAAATTAGCTTGATAAGACTAATGAATTAGACCCCCAGAAAGGATAATCTCCTTAAAGATTAAAAATCAGCTTTTAAGCCTGATATTACTCAATCCTTGAGATTGACCTTAAAGATTGAGAATTAAAACTCATGGAATTCGATGATATCTAAACTCGAGCTTGAACGAGAAAATATTTTGATCAAAATTAAAACCGATTTGTTTTCTGAAAACCCATTTTCAATGCATTCATTACTATTGAATGTAAAATCCTGAGAATTCATCGGAATTCATTAGGTCACCTGAACCAAATCGGGTGTCAACCGTAAGAACGGTGGTTGTATAGCATGGTCGAAGATAAGACCTTGTGCCAGACAGAAAAATTATAGGATGATCTTTACTATTGCTCCTACAAAGGATAGTAATAGCATCCGACACGTTTTAGACCATGAACAAATGCATGTCATTAGACATTGCCTTAACAGTTTCTTGTTCATCGCTTTCCTTTACAATCGGACAGTAGTTTGCCGAAAGGTAATATACGGGACAAGTAAACTGGACGTGTTGCTTTCCTAATACAAGGTTAGCAAGTGGGTAACACAAAACCACAAGTGTTGAGCTAAAATTTTCAAATCTGAAACCCACAAAACCCACAAAAATATTTTGCAACACCGGTGAAGGGTTATTCCGGAAAACTTATCTAGGGCAAAAGCTAGAATCAAATTTTCAAAAGATCAAATGTTTTCATAAAGATCCAATTTCTTTAAAGGATCTAAATTTTCATAGTCATGTGGGACTGTAAATCACACCGTTACTATCATTGTCTATACCGTCGTATCAAAATCACTGATGTATAAAGTATGAAGAATAAAGAAGTGATTCGTGTGATTTAATTTCAAGTTATGTATTGCTTGAGGACAAGCAACGTTCAAGTGTGGAGATATTTGATAGTGCTCCAAATGAACATATATTTAGGCGCAATATCCTTCCAATATGTAAAGATTTCAGTTGCAATTGTTCTATTTACAAGTGATATTCGATTATATTAAATAAGTGCGAAGACAAAAGGCGAAAACGAAGATTTGAAGACGTAAACGTCCAAAAAGCTCAAATGTACAAGATACAATTCAAGTGGTTCAATTTATTGATGAGAAACGTCTACAATTGACAAGAGTACAAGTTTCAAAACAAAAAGTACAAGATATCTACGCGTACGAAAAGACGTTCGAAAATCCGGAACCGGCACCTGAGCCAAATATCAATGCCCGACGCAACGGACCAAAAATTACAAGCCTACTATGCACAAGAATATAATATAATATTTAAATAATTATATAAATTATTTATATATTATATATTATATTAAATAACGTCAACAAGCAAATGGCCAAAAGTTGGTGAGCTGGAGTGCTTTACTTCGCGATCTCGGAGCTGGAAGGCACATTTGCTTCGCGATAGCGGAGCAGTCAGGTCCCAAAATGCCTATAAAAGCCAACGAGCTTCTGCCGAGTATTTTACAATATATATCTATATTCCTCTGTATAATATATATATATATATATATATATATATATATATATATATATATATATATATATATATATATATATATATATATTTATAATATAAATATAAATATTAGTTTAGTTTTATATTAGGTTAGATTAGGTAATGTAAAGGTTATTTTACGGGTTTTGAAGTCGAAGCTCTGTCCGTGTAACACTACGCGATAAATAATCAATGTAAGCTATGTTCTCCTTTTTAAATTAATGTCTCGTACTTAAGTTATTATTATGCTTATTTGAGCCGAAGTAATCGTGATGTTGGGCTAAATATTAAGACGGGGTTATTGGATTTTGTGCCATAATTGGGGTTTGGACAAAAGATCGACATTTGTGGAAATTAGACTATGGGCTATTAATGGGCTTTATATTAAATAAACGATACCTCGTTAATTTAATATAAAGGTTATGATTTGACGTATCTATATATAACCACATACGCTTAATCAGACACGATGGGCGGGATATTTATAAGTACGAATTATTGTTCATTTGACCGGACACGGGGATGGATTAATAGTTACTGGACTCATTAAAATAGGGGTGGATTACATTCAAGGGTAATTGGTGTAATTGTTAACAAAGTATTAAAACCTTGGATTACACATAGTCGATAACCTGGTGTATTCATTAAACAAAGTTGATGATGTAGCGTGAGGGTACGAAATAGTATTATTTTTACTAGGAAATACTACAAAATATGACACAAGTTTTATTAATTTACGGATGGGATATACCTAAACCTTGCTACAACACTATAGGCAGTGTACCTAATCGTAGAGTAGTGTAGTTTTTAGTAAGTCCGGTTCGTTCCACAGGGAGCTAGTGATTACGTACTATATTTTTATAAAACTATATTTATATAAATATATATATATATATATATATATATATATATATATATATATATATATATATATATATATATATATATATATATATATATATATATATATATATATATAAGTAGTAATATTATTATAAAAGGGGGGTTTTTACCGTTTAATGACCGGTTTGTCGATTTTATATTTTTAAGCGTAAAGATAAATGACAATAATTAAAGTGCGTAAAATAAATAAATGACTATAAATAAAATAACAATAAATAAAATTGCGATAGAATATGAAATAAAAGGATTATGCTTATTTAAACTTCCGTAATCATGATGTTTAACGTTTTGATTTTAATTAATTGTTACTCGGGTTAATTGTCCTTTGTCATGGTTTATTTGATACCTATCTGGTTTTTGTCCATAATAGTCCATCGGTCATAAATATAAAGTGCGAGTGTCCTCGTCAAATTACCCTTATACCCGAAGTCAAATATTCCAACTAATTAAGGATTTAAACTGTGACGCAGTTATCACTTCTGTCAACAATTACACCAGTTATCACTGTATGTAATCCACCCCAGTTTTGATTAGATATGAATATTAATTTACCCACTTGATCAGTTTGAATAATCAATTACCCAACCCGAATAATTAATTAAATGATTATAATAGATTCCATATGAACGTCACTAAATAGGACAACCATAATCATTATTAATTATTAGGATAATTAATTTGAAGATAGGTTCGACAGACTCCAATGAGTTGTCACTCAATTAAACAATACCCCCATCTATTAATAGTCAATAGTCCAATTTCCACAAGTGTCGGTCTTTTGCCCAAACCTTAATTATGGTACAAAATCCAATAATCCCGTCTTAATATTTTAGCCCAACATCACGATTACTTCGGCTCAAATAAGCATAATAATAACTTAGTTACGAGACATTAAATTAAAAAGGAAGAACATAGCTTACAGTGGTGATTAATCGCGTAGCGTTGCACGGACAGAATTTCGACTTAAAACCCGTAAAATATTTCTTACAATAACCCAACTAAACCATAACTTTATTATTAAAATTAACTTATATTAAAATTATAATATAAATATATATTACATATTACAGAAGAGAGAAAGAAATATGAAGAAAGGTGTTCTTTTTCATTACTACGTGAATTCCATTTTATAGGCAAATGTTGATTTGAAATTTTCACTTATGACCCCTTAACTATGCTCAATTAACAACTTTTTATTATTTATTATTATTCTTATTATGAATTATTTAAATATTATATTATATTCTTGAGCATAGTTAACTTGTAATTTTAGCTCTGTTGCGTCGAGCGTTGAAAGTTGGTTCATGTCTCGGTTCCGAATTTTCGAACGTCCTTGCGTACAATTTAATATCTTGTACTTTGCATTTTGCGGCTTGTACTTTTGTAATTTTGAGACGTTTCTCATCAATATATTGAACCACTTGGAGTGTAACTTGTACGTTTGAGCTTTTTGGACGTTTGCGTCTTCAAATCTTCGTTTTCGCCTTTTGTCTTCGCACTTATTTATTTAAACAATTACAATGAAAATATAATACAATTACATATGAAAACCTATTATTTAGGAGGGATATTGCTATGAAATATATGTTCCTTTTTAGCCTTATCAAAAGTATTAAGACCTTGTTACAGTTCGAATCCCAGTTAGTTGGAATATTTGACTTCGGTTATAAGGTTAAATTTGCTGAGCAGTTTATAATTATGACCCGATGAACTATTATGGACAAAAACTAGATAGGTTTCAAATACATCCAGGACAAAGGATAATTAACCCAGGGTAATAAATAATCAAAACGTCAAACATAATGGTTACGGAAGTTTAAATAAGCATAATTATTATATTGTTATTTATTTTACGCACTTTAATTATCGTCATTTATATTTTGCATTAGGTTTTAATTGTGACTTAAAATATAAAATCGACAAACCGGTCATTAAACGGTAAACCCCCTTTTATATATTATTATATATAATTATATATATTTTGTACAAATATAGTTATTTAAAATATAGTGTGAAATAAGCCATCTCACTGTGGAACGAACCGGACTTACTAAAAACTACACTACTCTACGATTAGGTACACTGCCTATAGTGTTGTAGCAAGGTTTAGGTATATTCCATCTGTAAATAAATAATTAAAACTTGTGTAATTTGTAACGTATTTTGTAATAAAAATATATAACTATTTCGTAGGCCCATGATACATCATCAATATATATATATATATATATATATATATATATATATATATATATATATATATATATATATATATATATATATATATATATATTAAGGAATATAGGAAGCTTAAAAGTACATCTTAATTTAAAGTTTAAACATTTCATTACAACTAGCATTTGATCTTTATAAAGACAACAATTACACGTCAATAATCTAAGTCATCGCTAGAGTAAGCTTCATCTTCAAGAAACTGGGGATCGTGTTCATCATCAGCCACCACACCATTATCATCATCACGTAAATCGTGAGGAAGGATAAAAGGGTCTACATCGATTATAAAATCTTCATCATCATCATAAACTTCATGTGTTGGTGGATTAAAATGAATTATTGTTGATTCTCCAGGTACACTCAAACTTGTATAAATCATATTATCCAAATCGGCATCAAGTATAAGATCGGATGAATTGACATATTGTACAACATTCAATTCGATTTCTTCGATGATGTCTCTATCCCACAGTTTTCGATGAATGACCTCATGAATAACCTTCCAACTAGCGTTTTTAGAAGGATCATCGATGTAAAAGATTTGTTGACCCTGTGTTGCAAGAATGTATTGATCATCTTTATACCATTCATATTTTGTGTCAATACTAGTTATGTTATTCTTTTTACTTATACATTTTGTACGCTTGGTGTTCTCAGTCCTGAACCACCGACATCTGAATAACACAACATAAAATGTATCGTCATCAACGTATAGCCAGTTGACCATAAAACGTATCGCCATCAACTCCGGGTGTTGCAATTCCATTATTTTGTGTTGTGCGCCGATCATCACGATCACGAACCACAAACCTAACACCGTTCACGTTGCGAGCAGTGTAATAGTTTGCGAAACCCACCGGTCCTTCACCGAGATTTAGCAATTCGTTGTTACACTTCGATCGGGGTGCTACCCGCAATTCACGTATCTATTAAATAATATTATAAATATAAGGTTTGAATATATATATATATATATATATATATACACACACACACACACACACAATGAGTTTACCTTTTTCTGTGAACCAATCAGGAGAATATGTTTTCATGTTAAGAGCGGGATTCTCTATTAAAAACTGAATGTAAATGTTCAAAAGAATTGTTAGTATAATCAATGTTTACAAAGTTAAGTCATTCAAAATGAAATTTTTAGTAAAATGACTTACTCTCTGTATTCTTCGATGTTAGAATAGTTGTTGAGTACATACCAATGAAGTTTATCCCGAACATCCCGGGTCAAACATTTGTGCACACCTTTACTGACAAATTTATATAGCGATTTGAAAAAATGAAACTCACACGGACTAACTGGCCTGCCCTCATATCTGTCAGGATGATTAAATCTCGTTTGCACACCTTCAAGAGACATTGAACATGCTGTTAACGCTTCGTCGGCAACATACCCCTCTGCTATACAACCTTCAGGTTTAGCTTTATTTCTAATATAATTTTTTAGCTTCCTCATGTATCTTTCAACTAGATTCATCCACCTCATGTAAACAGGCCCTCCATATATAGCCTCTTCTGGTAAATGCATAACCAGATGAATCATTACGTATAAAAAAGCCAGAGGATAAATCAGCTCGAAAGTACATAAAAGTTTAATCAAGTGTTTTTGAGCTTTCAACATGTCTGATACCATCAAATCTCGAGCACAAATTTGCTTAAAGAATGTACATAGCTGAATTATTGGTTTAGAGATAGCTTCGTCCAAAAACGCGTTAACTTCGACTGGTAATATTCGTTGCATCATGATATGGCAATCACGAGACTTCATGCCCGTTATGTTGGTATCATCCTTGTTCACTTTCTACCTGAAGTTTGATCCAAAGCCATCTG